>NC_084731.1:20297904-20332904 GCF_033978785.1 Entelurus aequoreus | reverse complement strand
GATACTTTTCAAAATAAGTGGACCAAAAAAAAACATTTTTGGCTTAATTTTAACAGAAAATCTGATGATACATTAAACATAAATTCCATATTGCATTCACATAAAGATTTACAATTGTACATATTACAAATAGTCTGCCATAATCTACGATTAAATTAGAATAGAATAAAAAGCTTTATTGTCATTGTTTTCAATGCTTCATGATCTATGTTGGCCCCTCATGGTCCGACAAATACAATTAGTAAGTACTAAAAACAATACCATGGCTAAAAGTACACAAATAAGACATGCAGCAGGTAAAACACACATTGTTCAAGACAAAACACAAATTGTAGGAATTTGTTACAAAATGCAGTCATTTCACTTGCATTAGTTGACGCTACATGGTAGGGGTGGGGGATACGGGAAAAAAAAATGATCACGATTAATTTTTTCATATCATCCGATCTTGATAAAAAAAAAATTGTTTTTATTGTTTTTAATTAATTAAAGCCGATTGTCCCGTGCAGCAGTGGTCCCCAACCACCGGGCCGCGCAAGAAATTAAAAAATATATATATATTTAGATATACTGTATATATATATTTTTTTAATTAAATCAACATAAAAAACACAATATATACATTATATATCAATATAGATCAATACAGTCTGCAGGGATACAGTCCGTAAGCACACATGATTGTATTTCTTTATGAAAAAAATAAAAAAATAAAATAATAATAATAATAAATAAAATTTCCCCAAAAAATGTGACTTATATATGTTTTTTTTCCTTCTTTATTATGTATTTTCGGCCGGTGCGACTTATACTCCAGAGCGACTTAATAGTCCGAAAAATACGGTATGTAAGTGAGAGGCATGATTTATAATCTAGGAATTTTTTTTAAGATTAAGATTAAGATTAAAGATAGTTTTATCAACTCTGAGGCGATGCAGCAGCTCAGTTTGTTAATGGCTGCATAAGCTAGTTAGCTGTCTTTGATCTAGGCGCAGTGCTACTAAAAATAGTTTGTCGGGGTTAACGCTTGTAATAACAATATCGCTAATGGTTAATATTCAGGTCACAACATGTAAATTGAGTGGATGTTTTTTTAGAGGGCTAAACGGGCAAAATAGAGTACTCTCACTAGTTACATTGTTAGTTGTCTTGTACGAGACACATTTTATCATTTGGACTGCACAAAAACCGAGTAAAACATACCGTATTTCCCTGGACTATAGAGCGCATTGGTGTATAAGCCACACCCACTGAACTTTAAAGGAAAAAAAAATAGTTTCCGTATATTAGCCGCACCGGATTATAAACCGTAGATATAAATGTTGTGAAATGACTTATTTACACATAAAGATTTTGTAAATGTTTATTTACATACCTTAGTTGTTTCCAAACGGTGCCTGTAACACGGCAGTAAAACGGCTGATCAAACAAAACAGAAGCCATCGTCATGGACCCACTCGCTGCGGAAGCTAGCTTTCCAATCAGCTAAACAGACTCAATAACTCCACGGTGACGTTTTGGTGAATTCACTGAGGAATTTGTGAAACTGAAACAATACAAAAAGGATGCCATTGTAAGTTAACAATACTAACACAGACACTAGTAAACATTTTAGCTAATGCTAAAGACGCTAGCACGATAGCACGTACAAATATGCATGAAAACACTCCTACAGACATCACGCATGGGACGGTTTAGTTAGTAAGAATTGTTTTAGTTATATTGTAAAACTTACAAACGTTGCTTGGAGTGATGAATGAAGACTCCATAGAATCAGAACGGCACTTGTACTTCCGGCTGAAAGCTCTAAACACAAGTGCACTCCAGCACAAGCAGTGAGCAAACTCGTTCAAAAGATGGCACCATAGCACAAACAATACCACACATTTTCAGTGTTTTTGCTCATTTAAAAAAAACAAAAAACAAGTTGCATTATGACCGTCAGCAAAGAAGAATCCACAAATTAGCCTCACCGTTTTATAAGCCGCATGGTTTAAAGCGTAGTTAAGAAAAAAAGTAGCGGATTACAGTCCGGAATTTACGGTATGTGTTCTTGTCTTACATAGTGATTGTGAATGATTAGCAACATTTTAAAAGTGCATTTTCACTTTCAGGTTAAAGAGGAACTCCCACTAGTTACATTGTTAGTTGTCTAGTACGAGACCCATTTTATAATTTGGACTGTATAAAAAAATAATAAAAAAAAGAGTAAAATATACCGTATTTTCCGGACTATAGAGCGCATTGGTGTATAAGCCACACCAACTAAACTTTAAAGAAAAAAAATAGTTCCCATATATTAGCCGGACCGGACTATAAGCCGCAGATATATATGTTGTGAAATTAGTTATTTACACAGAAAGATTTTGTAAATGTTTATCTACATACCTTAATTGTTTTTAAACGGTGCCTGTGACACGGCAGTAAAACGGCTGATCAAACAAAACATGGAACCCACTAGCTGCGGAAGCTAGCTCTCCAATCAGCTAAACAGACTCAATAACTCCACGGTGACATTTTGGTGAATTTACTGAGGAATTTGTGAAACTGAAACAACAGAAAAAAAATGAAATTTTTTCATGTACAAATATGCATGAAAACCCTCCTACAGACATCACGCATGGGACAGTTTGGTTAGTAAGAATTATTTTAGTTATATTGTAAATCTTACAAACGTTGCTTGGAGTGATGAATGAAGAATCCATAGAATCAGAACGGCACTTGTACTTCCGGCTGAAAGCTCTAAACACAAGGGCACTCCAGCACCTGCAGTGAGCAAACTCGTCCAAAAGATGGCACCATAACACAAACAATACCACACATTTTCAGTGTCTTTGCTCATTAAAAAAAAAAAAAGAAGTTGCATTATGACCGTCAGCAAAGAAAAATCCACAAATTAGCCTCACCGTTTTATAAGCCGCAGTGATTTAAGGCGTAGTTTTTTAAAAAAGTAGCGGCTTACAGTCCGGAATTTACGGTATGTGTTCTTGTCTTACACAGGGATTGTGAATGATTAGCAAAATTGTAAAAAGTGCATTTTCACTTTAAGGTTAAAGAGGAACTCCCACTAGTTACATTGTTAGTTGTCTAGTACGAGACGCATTTTATAATTTGGACTGCATTTTAAAAAAAAAGAAAAAAAAAAAAAAGAGTAAAACATACCCTATTTTCCGGACTATAGAGCGCATTGGTGTATAAGCCACACCAAATAAACTTTAAAGAAAAAAAATAGTTTCCATATATTAGCCGGACCGGACTGTAAGCCGCACAGAAAAATTTTGTAAATGTTTGTTTACATACCTTAATTGTTTTCAAACGGTGCGTGTGACACGGCAGTGAAACGGCTGATCAAACAAAACAGAAGTAATCGTCATGGACCCACTAGCTGCGGAAGCTAGCTCTCCAATCAGCTTAACAGACTCAATAACTCCATGGTGACATTTTGGTGAATTTACTGAAGAATTTGTGAAACTGAAAGAATACAAAAAGAATGCCATTTTTTCCATGTACAACTATGCATGAAAACACTCCTACAGACATCATGCATGGGACAGTTTGGTTAGTAAGAATTGTTTTAGTTATATTGTAAAACTTACAAACGTTGCTTGGAGTGATGAATGAAGAATCCATAGAATCAGAATGGCACTTGTACTTCCGGCTGAAAGCTCTAAACACAAGGGCACTCCAGCACCTACAGTGAGCAAACTCGTCCAAAAGATGGTGCAATAGCATAAACAATACCACACATTTTTAGAGTCTTTGCTTTTTTTTTTTTTTTTTTAAACAATTTGCATTATTATAAAAAATAATCCACAAATTAGCCTCACCGTTTTACAAGCCGCAGGGTTTAAAGCATAGTAAAAAAAAAAGTAGTCCGAAATTTACAGTATGTGTTCTTGTCTTACATAGGGATTGTGAAAGATTGGCAAAATTGTAAAAAGTTCATTTTTAATTGTATTAAGTGTGTATAAAGGAGAAGCAACATGAAATCGTGTTGGCCGTCCACGACAATGCAGCTTCCTCACAGCTGCACAGGAAACTGTCTGACATGTGCTTCTGACATCCTGAACTAGGCGACCCTCATCTGGTCAAAATAACAACAATCTGAAGCGCTAAGGACAACTTTGTGACGGGGAAGACATGAGAGCAACTCGGTTGGACGAGTCTCTTGAGCGAGGACGTCATTTCCAAACCACTACTTCCAGTGACAAGGGTTGAGGATGGAAAAAAACAAGTACAATAAAGTTGGGCAAAATGTAATGTTTTGTTTACTTCCTGCTTATGAAGATTTTTGCTGCTGTGTTTTTTTTTTTAGTCGCGAATGAAAATGTGCACTACTGTCTCAATCACATCGCCAGAAGAAGAACATATCAGTGACGTCCACTCTGACGTGAACTACGACTCCTTTGGGTGCCTTTAATCTGTCCAATACCACTCTCATACTGTAGACTCACAATATATCACAGATTTTTTTTAATTTCATAAGAGCAACTAGTAAGCAAGTTGGCTCATTAGTATCTCTGCATTACTTATTTGTAGAGATGTCCAATAATGGCTTTTTTGCCGATATCCGATATTCCGATATAGTGCCAACTCTTAATTACCGATATCAACCGATACCGATATATACAGTCGTGGAATTAACACATTATTATGCCTAATTTTGCTGTGATGCCCCGCTGGATGCATTAAACAATGTAACAAGGTTTTCCAAAATAAATCAACTCAAGTTATGGAAAAAAATGCCAACATGACACTGCCATATTTGTTACTGAAGTCACAAAGTGCATTATTTTTTTTAACATGCCTCAAAACAGCAGCTTGGAATTTGGGACATGCTCTCCCTGAGAGAGCATGAGGAAGTTGAGGTGGGCGGGGTTGGGGGGGCGGGGTTTTGGGGTAGCGGGGGTGTATATTGTAGTGTCCCGGAAGAGATAGTGCTGCAAGGGGTTCTGGGTATTTGTTCTGTTGTGTTTATGTTGTGTTACGGTGCAGATGTTCTCCCGAAATGTGTTCGTCATTCTTGTTTGGTGTGGGTTCACAGTGTGGCGTATATTTGTAACAGTGTTAAAGTTGTTTATACCTCCACCCTCAGTGTGACCTGTATGGCTGTTGACCAAGTATGCCTTGCATTCACTTGTGTGTGTGTGAAAGCTGCATATATTATGTGACAGGGCGGCACGCTGTTTGTATGGAGGAAAAGCAGACGTGACGGCAGGTTGTAGAGGACGCTAAAGGCAGTGCCTTTAAGGCACGCCCCCAATACTGTTGTCCGGGTGGAAATCGGGAGAATGGTTGCCCCGGGAGATTTTCGGGAGGGGCACTGAAATTCGGGAGTCTCCTGGGAAAATCGTGAGGTTGGAACCGATACCGATAATTTCCGATATTACATTTTACAGCATATATCGGCCGATAATATCGCATGAGAAGGTTAAGGTGAGCGGGGTTTGGGGGTGTATATTGTAGCGTCCCGGAAGAGTTAGTGCTGCAAGGGGTTCTGGGTATTTGTCCTGTTGTGTTTGTGTTGTGTTACGGTGCGGATGTTCTCCCGAAATGTGCTTGTCATTCTTGTTTGGTGTGGGTTCACAGTGTGGCGCATATTTGTAACAGTGTTAAAGTTGTTTATACGTCCACCCTCAGTGTGACCTGTACGGCTGTTGACCAAGTATGCTTGCATTCACTTGTGTGTGTGAAAAGCCGTAGATTGGGCCGGCACGCAAAGGCAGTGCCTTTGAGGTTAATTGGCGCTCTGTACTTCTCCCTACGTCCGTGTTCACAGCAGCGCTTTAAAAAGTCATACATTTTACTATTTGAAACCGATACCGATAATTTCCGATATTACATTTTAAAGCATTTATCGGCCGATAATATCGGCAGTCCGATATTATCGGACATCTCTAATTGCAAGCATTCTTTTTATCCCATTTTGTCATCCATGGGACCTTTTCTTGCCATGGCCTCCAATTGTGATGATTAGAGATGTCCGATAATATCGGCCTGCCCATATTATTGGCCGATAAATGCTTCAAAATGTAATATCGGAAATTATCGGTATCATTTTTTTAAATTATCGGTATCGTTCTTTTTAATTAAATCTACATAAAAAACACAAGATACACTTACAATTAGTGCACCAACCCAAAAAACCTCCCTCCCCCATTTACACTCATTCACACAAAAGGGTTGTTTCTTTCTGTTATTAATATTCTGGTTCCTACATTATATATCAATATATATCAATACAGTCTGCAAGGGATACAGTCCGTAAGCACACATGATTGTGCGTGCTGCTGGTCCATTAATAGTACTAACCTTTAACAGTTCATTTTACTCATTTTCTTTAATTACTAGTTTCGATGTAACTGTTTTTATATTGTTTTACTTTCTTTTTTATTGAAGAACATGTTTTTAATTTATTTTATTTTATTAATTTTTTAAAAAAGGACCTTATCTTCACCATACCTGGTTGTCCAAATTAGGCATAATAATGTGTTAATTCAACGACTTTATATATCGGTATCGGTAATTAAAGAGTTGGACAATATCGGGATATCGGCAAAAAGCCATTATCGGACATCCCTAGTGATGATTCTACAGTTCAAACATTTTTTTTAATTGTGGTTGTATTCCTACAACAACATTTTGGTGGCACTTATTCACACCATAAGACAAGACGAAAGAAAACGAAACGAAGCAACACATTAAAAACAGTACAGTACAAAATAAACAGTACACAAATTAGCAATTAGCTTTAGCATTAGCTTGATCATGAAAAAAGCATTGTCGACTGAAAAGACACATATTATACAAATACACCCCTTCAAACATGTTTAAACACTATAAAGATACACTCAGAGGTAAAAAAAAAAAAAAAAAGATGTACATAAAGACACTTGTACCTGAGAAGGGAGATGTTTGAGTATACAGATACACTTCGTTTCTGCTCACGGCTGTAATCTAATGACTGCAAGGAGGAAGTCAGGTGCCCACTAGTGTAGCTCCCAGCACTCCGCGCCCCCTGCAGGAGCCCGCCAGTACGACAATGGCTCTTATTAATGCTGGCAGTACAATAACATTAGCTCCATATAATACGAATTACTGGGATTTACAGCTGCCATTAACAATATATACATTTTTTTAAGATTGCAAATATAAAATGACGTAGTAATACAACTGAAGAGCTTGCTGTGATACTTACAATCACTGTATTCTACTAGTGCAGGGGTCAGCAACCCGCCCTAGTGGCTCCCTGGACCTCTTTCAGAGATGTGTGAAAATGGAAAAAGATGAAGAAAAAATGTTTTTTGTTTTAATATATTTACTGCAGGAGGACAAACATGACACAAACCTCCCTAATTGTTAGAAATCCCACTGTTTACATTAAACATGCTTCACTGATGACAGTATTTGGCGAGCGCCGCTTTGTCCTACTAATTTCAACGATCCTTGAACTCATCGTAGTTTGTTTACATGTACAACTTTCTCCGATGCTGCCACAGAAAGACGTGTTTTATGCCACTACTCCTTTGTCTCATTTTGTCCACCAAACGTTTTATGCTGTGCGTGAATGCACAAAGGTGAGCTTTGTTGATTCTATTGACTTGTTGGAGTGCTAATCAGGCACATTTAGTCACTGGATGACTGCAAGCTAATGCTATTTAGGCTAGCTGTATGTACATATTGTCTTCATTATAACACTTATATAAGACTTTTAAAGTAATTTTGATAGTAGGCTAATATAACTAATATAGACACTTACGTCATGTGTTGCCTTCATTATAAGACTTAAATAAGACTTTTAAAGTCATTTTGATAGTAGGCTATTATAGCTAATATAGACACTTACGTCATGTGTTGCCTTCATTATAAGACATATAAGACTTTTAAAGTCATTTGATAGTAGGCTAATATAACTAATATAGACACTTACATCATGTGTTGCCTTCATTATAAGACTTTCAAAGTCATTTTGATAGTAGGCTAATATAACTTATATAGACACTTACATCATGTGTTGTCTTCATTATAACACTTATACAGGCTAATATAGCTAATATAGACACTTACGTCATGTGTTGCCTTCATTATAACACTTATATAAGACTTTTAAAGTGATTTTGATAGTAGGCTAATATAGCTAATATAGACACTTACGTCATGTGTTGTCTTCATTATAACACTTATATAAGACTTTTAAAGTCATTTTGATAGTAGGCTAATATAGCTAATATAGACACTTACATCATGTGTTGTCTTCATTATAACACTTATATAAGACTTTTAAAGTCATTTTGATAGTAGGCTAATATAACTAATATAGACACTTACATCATGTGTTGCCTTCATTATAAGACTTTCAAAGTCATTTTGATAGTAGGCTAATATAACTTATATAGACACTTACATCATGTGTTGTCTTCATTATAACACTTATACAGGCTAATATAGACACTTACGTCATGTGTTGCCTTCATTATAAGACTTATATAAGACTTTTAAAGTATTTTTGATAGTAGGCTAATATAACTAATATAGACACTTACATCATGTGTTGCCTTCATTATAACACTTATATAAGACTTTTAAAGTCATTTTGATAGTAGGCTATTATAGATAATATAGACACTTACGTCATGTGTTGCCTTCATTATAAGACTTATATAAGACTTTTAAAGTCATTTTGATAGTAGGCTAATATAGCTAATATAGACACGTCATGTGTTGCCTTCATTATAACACTTATGTAAGACTTTTAAAGTCATTTTGATAGTAGGCTATTATAGCTAATATAGACACTTATGTCATGTGTTGCCTTCATTATAACACGTATATAAGACTTTTAAAGTCATTTTGATAGTAGGCTATTATAGCTAATATAGACACTTACATCACGTGTTGCCTTCATTATAACACTTATTTAAGACTTTTAAAGTATTTTTGATGGTAGGCTAATATAGCTAATATAGACACTTACGTCATGTGTTGCCTTCTTATAAGACTTCTATACGGCTTTTCATTTTTTGCGGCTCGAGACAGATTTGTTTTTTGTATTTTTGGTCCAATATGGCTCTTTCAACGTTTTGGGTCGCCGACACCTGTACTCGTGCCTAAATTAACATCCTGTCACATTGAAAGCCCGACTAAAACACATTAAAAAATAAGTCCAGACTGAGTTATAATGAAGCCAGTTAGTATGATTGTATCCAGAGGGTGCAGAGACATTTAATTTCATCTGACATTTAATAAAACAGATTTATTTTTTTTTCATCATCACCTAAGAATGTAAATAGATCATGTTTCTCATTTCGGAAATGAATCATGATTTAGCTGTATTGTAAATGGCGATGATTTTTACATGTCGTATTGTTGAGGCCATGGATGGCTGCCCGGGTCCCTCAGCTGCGTGGCACTGAGGCATAAACAAGCCTTCTCTCTGGGGCACATTACTCCTTTCAGGCCTGACACACTGAACCATTGATCAGAGGCCCCCTGCTGCCTCTTCTCTCCGCACCGACTCGAGCACTAATGAAATATCTTCCATGGGCTTCATATCCTTGTTATTGTGCGGTAAGTGACAGTTACAGTTAATTGTGCATCATATTAGTCTGTACTATACAACAAATCCAATACAAAAGTAAATACTTTATTATAAATTGTAACATAAGTCAACAGCATGCTTTGTATGCTAAAGTATTCTCCTTATTAGCTGTAAAGTAAATAAATAAATATGCAACGTTGTACTACAGGAGAGGAATATTTCTGTTTTGCAGATATTGTTTTGTTTTTTTTGGACCAACCACTGACTTCATGTTAATTACCCTAAAGGTGCAATTCGCCTATTTGCCACAAGAGGACAGTGTTACGCTGCTTAACACTTCCAAACATTCAGTGTACCAGGAGAGTGGACAAACAAGTTGCCTCTATATCAGAGCTGGGCAAATATTCTGACTCGGGGGCCACATTGAGAGAAAAAAAAGTGTCTGGGGGGGGGGCCAATGTGAATGTGTTTCCCACCTAGGCCTTCAGTGATGTCCGACTTCAATGATCACTTCTCAAAACACCCTAATTGATGTCACCACATGACCATCGCTGGAGAAATACTATGCAGAAACACATTGAAGCACATCAACAGTGTACAAAACGGGTTATTTTCTGGCGCATTTAAACATCAATTAAAACGCATCAGCAATTAAAACATATCTTATGTGGTACTGTCAAAATTTTAATTGCAAAAAACACTCGTGTGGTGTTCGGGTCTGTGGGACCCGTTTTCATTTTTTTATTCAAATAAAAATGATACAATTAATTAATTTTTCAAACTGAGACTCACTGACTTTGGACCCTTTTTTTTTTTTTTTTAAATGAGCAAAGACACTGAAAATGTGTGGTATTTGACATTTTGTGATGTTTAGATGATATTTTCACAAACTTTGCTACTTGTAAATACAGTTGGATATGGTTTAATCCAGGGGTGTCCAAAGTGCGGCCCGGGGGCCATTTGCGGCCCGCAGCTAATTGTTTACCGGCCCGCCACACATTCTGGAAATGCTATTGCAAAAATTAAAAAAACATTTAAAAAAGTGGAATGAGGTAAAATCTAACTAGAAAAAGTTGCAATGTTGACACAAAGCTACCATGCAGGCTTTCTTTTTTCTTTTTTTTCCATTGTTCCAAAAAAAATAAAAAATCAATGTTATAATGAATTACTGACCTATTCAAGGCTCCAATTATTTTTAAATATTTCACTTTAAAATGTTTTATGTGGGAAATATTGCATATATTGTGTGGTTGCCATACAAAAACATCAACATTTTATTTGACAAAAGAGCATAAAACAAACAAAATAATAGTTAAAACATAAAATCGACAGATATATCTGAAGTTGAGCTCGTAACTTAAGTGTTGAAAGTAAAAAAAAAACTAATAAAAATGTATCACTTTCTGAGTGGGGCACCTTTTGGATCCCAAATATATATTTGATGGGATTTTATTTATCTTTGCACTGTGATTACTCAAAAATAATAATGAATTAAAATCAATGGTGTCTTGCATTATTGATATTTTTAAAGGCCTACTGAAATGATTTTTTTTTATTTAAACGGGGATAGCAGATCTATTCTATGTGTCATACTTGATCATTTCGCGATATTGCCATATTTTTGCTGAAAGGATTTAGTATAGAACAACGACGATAAAGATTGCAACTTTTGGTATCTGATAAAAAAAAAGGCTTGCCCCTACCGGAAGTAGCGTGACGTAGTCAGTTGAACATATACGCAAAGTTCCCTATTGTTTACAATGATGGCCGCATGAAGTGAGAGAGATTCGGACCGAGAAAGCGACAATTTCCCCATTAATTTGAGCGAGGATGAAAGATTTGTGGATGAGTAAAGTGCAAGTGAAGGACTAGTGGGGAGTTGAAGCTATTCAGATAGGGAAGATGCTGTGAGAGCCGGGGGTGACCTGATATTCAGCTGGGAATGACTACAACAGTAAATAAACACAAGACATATATATACTCTATTAGCCACAACACAACCAGGCTTATATTTAATATGCCACAAATTAATCCTGCATAAAAACACCTACGTGTTTGTTATGCTAGCTCCTAGCTCCTCTGCTAGCTCCTAGCTCCATAGAACACGCCAATACAATTCAAACACCTGATCAACACACACAATCACTCAGCCCAAAAGACCGTTCACCTAACCCAAGGTTCATAAAGCTTATATATTTTTAAAAAGTTACGTACGTGACGCGCACATACGGTCAAGCTATCAAATGTTTAGCAGCCAAGGCTGCATACTCACGGTACCTGATATTCAGCTGGGAATGACTACAACAGTAAATAAACACAAGACATATATATACTCTATTAGCCACAACACAACCAGGCTTATATTTAATATGCCACAAATTAATCCTGCATAAAAACACCTGCATGTTTGTTATGCTAGCTCCTAGCTCCTATGCTAGCTCCTAGCTCCATAGAACACGCCAATACAATTCAAACACCTGATCAACACACACAATCACTCAGCCCAAAAGACCGTTCACCTAACCCAAGGTTCATAAAGCTCATATATTTTTAAAAAGTTACGTACGGTCAAGCTATCAAATGTTTAGCAGCCAAGGCTGCATACTCACGGTACCTGGTATTCAGCTGGGAATGACTAAAACAGTAAATAAACACAAGACATATATTTACTCTATTAGCCACAACACAACCAGGCTTATATTTAATATGACACAAATTAATCCTGCATAAAAACACCTACGTCTTTGTTATGCTAACTCCTAGCTCCTATGCTAGCTCCTAGCTCCATAGAACACGCCAATACAATTCAAACACCTGATCAACACACACAATCACTCAGCCCAAAAGACCGTTCACCTAACCCAAGGTTCATAAAGCTTATATATTTTTAAAAAGTTACGTACATACGCAAAAAAAAGTTGCGCACATACGGTCAAGCGATCAAATGTTTAGAAGCCAAAGCTGCATACTCACAGTAGCACGTCTGCGTCTTTGTCATCCAAATCAAAGTAATCCTGGTAAGAGTCTGTGTTGTCCCAGTTCTCTACAGGCGTCTGTGTATCGAAGTCAAAAGTCCTCCTGGTTAGAGTCTCTGTTATCCGAGTTCTTCCATCTTGACTGCATCTTTCGGGAATGTAAACAAAGAAGCGCCGGCTGTGTACTGTTGTTGCTGACTACGTTCGAAAAATACGTCCATTTCGCACCGACAACTTTCTTCTTTGCTTGCTCAGCTTCCTTCTCCATAATGCAATGAACATGATTGCAACAGATTCACGAACACAGATGTCCAGAATACTGTGGAATTATGAAATGAAAACAGAGCTTTTTCGTATTGGCTTCAATGTGGAAGGCATACCCGTGTTCGCCGGGCTACGTCACGCCCATACGTCATCCTCAGAGGCGTTTCGAACCGGAAGTTTAGCGGCAAATTTAAAATGTCACTTTATAAGTTAACCCGGCCGTATTGGCATGTGTTATAATGTTAAGATTTCATCATTGATATATAAACTATCAGACTGCGTGGTCGGTAGTAGTGGCTTTCAGTAGGCCTTTAAAGCTCTAATTACTTCACATCAAACATTGCTTTCTGAATGTTTTGGGCAGTGTGGGAAATACTGCATATTTCAGTTTTATTATAAAAAACTAAGTTGTCTTTGACAGAAAAGGCATAAAACCTTTTTGTTTTTTTAAACTTCATATCAACCTGAAGTTGATATACTGTAGAGATTTACTGTAAGCGTTATATAAATAAATAAAAAATAATTTGACTTGTTTTTAACATTTTAATGACTTAGACCCTTTATGGTCCCCGGGAGCCCTAAAGGTAAAAAAACAAACAAAATCCATATATTTTGTTATGGTTTGAAAATTAAAAATATCAAAATGGCCCCCGCATGCTTTCATTTTTCCGTGTGCGGCCCTCAGTGGAAAAAGTTTGGACACCCCTGGTTTAATCGATACAATGAAACACAATAAGCATAAAAAGTCAACTTGTTTTTCCACTCTACTGGTACTTTAAAATGCTGTAAAAAAAAAAAAAAACATAAACAAAACAACCCAAACAAACACGACTATCATCAGTTTAACTGTAATAGCAGAATTCAATAGAATCTGTAAAATATGATCTGATGGCTGATTGAGGGTTTAAGATCAGCATTAGGCTCTATTTTCATCAAAGTGGTTAGAGTGTCCGCCCTGAGATCAAGTAGGTTGTGAGTTCAAACCCCTGGCCGAGTCATACCAAAGACTATAAAAATGGGACCCATTACCTCCCTGCTTGGCATTCAGCATCAAGGGTTGGAATTGGGGGTTAAATCACCAAAAATGATTCCCGGGCGCAGCCACCGCTGCTGCTCACTGCTCCCCTCACCTTCCAGTGGGTGATCAAGGGTGATGGGTCAAATGCAGAGAATCATTTCGCCACACCTAGTGTGTGTGTGACAATCATTGGTACTTTAACTTTATTTAATTAAAATGATAAGGGAACAATTGTATTATTTTGTTGACATTGCATCACCTAAAATGAAATTAAAATACATTAAAATGTGGATAAAAAAGAGCCCTCCAAAAAAACAACAAAAAATATAAACAATATATTTGCAAGTGTAGAGAAATGTGTTTTTACCATTCTGGTTACATTTTGGCCAGGAGGGGGCAGCAAATGGTCAGAACTACTTTAGAAATTTGCACCGTGGCTACTTACAGGACTGAAGGGGAAAATTACCTTTATATTTGTAATCAAGTGTGGTAGATATTTTTAGTGGTTTCATTGTAATTCTAATTTGATGCCTTGTCGTCGCCGCCCTAGCGCTGGCACGGTGGGCCCGGTCCTAGAGGTCCTGTTGCTGGCCGGCCGGCCTGCCTGCCTGCGTGAGGTCCGTGGTCCCTTGCTCCCTGGGTAACGCACCTGCTGTTTTTGGGTTGGGCTTTCTGGTTGGCTGGGGCCGTACTTTAGTTCCCGCACATACAAATATATTGTACACCTGTCGCTGTTGACTTTGGACTGACTATCGGCTGCACGACATCAAGGCCGCGGAACAGAGACACACTGCAGGCTTACACACACACACATGCATCCACTAAAAATATACGCCACACACACATACCCCACCCTCCATCCAACGCCCTTGACGCAAATCCCATAGGGGTGATGGACGGATGGGCAGCGCCTGAGAGCTGCAGCCTGCCACCATGCCCCCCCCCCCACTCCCTCCCCTCTGTTGCTAGATATCTCGAGAGGTATGTTGTAATACGTATATGTGCTTTGCTGTGGATGTTTTTTTTCCCACTCCAGACTGGGCCCCCTTAGGAGCCCAGTCTAGATTGTATTTTTTTTACTCATCCTTCCCCAGCGTTTACCTTTTTTCCCATTTACCTTTTATGGCAGGCCTGGGCAATTATTTTGACATTTAGAGGAAAAAATGTGTCTGGGGGCCGATATATCTATTTTTAGGAACACTAATACAAAACCTCACAATAATGTCTGATTGAATGCTAAAATCGTTATGACAGACCGCATTAAAAAACGTAATGGAATTTTACATTTTTCTATGAACGATAAAACACTATTGACAAAATATGAATGTCACACCCCCACATTTTACAATCAAGTGAAACGCAACAAAAATGCAACAAACAGTGAAATATGAACGCGAAGGGTACAAAATAAACCCACCTACAATCTGATATATCTGATATATCACTAAGCTTTAGAACTTTGTTGTGAACATCTCCTTCCTAGTCTGTGTAAACGCTCCCTGCCCACACTGCTTGGTGCCTCATCTGAGCTGCTGTGACGTAGATTACCATAGTAACTAATTAGATGGCCATCGTAACTAATTAGATGACCATAGTAACTAATTAGATTACCATAGTAATTGGTATATCATCCAAAAGCGCAGATTCCAACCATTGAAATACTTTGTATAGTTCAAGACTTACGGTCATTAGAAAACATCAGTGCACATCATAATGGCAGCTACACTTTCCATCTTAAAGATCTCAAAAAAATTATTTGGGAATGTCCGGCGGCCCAGATTGAAAAGCTTAACGGGCCGCATGTGGCCCCCGGGCCTTAATTTGCCCAGGTCTGTTTTATGGGGTGCGTCGTTCCTGTTCTGTAACCCTGTACACTGTTTGTCTGTCTAATCTTGAATGGATTTGTGCTGAAAACAAAGTTTCGTTGTACTTGTGCAATGACAATAAAGACCTACCTACATGCAAACATACATACTTACATACAGAGTATTCATACATACTTAGGTACAAACGCACGCACATACATACACACACACATTTACTGTACAAACATACATACATACATACTGTACATACACTCACACATGCATATAATCAAATTTCCTCAAACATACTAATGTTAACGTCTTGTCAGATTTTGTAGAAATACAGAATTTGTATTTCTTGCTTTAGGAGCACTTGCATTCAGAGGAGAAGAGCTACACTTCCATGTTTAGATACCAGTTTCACCAGGGCCGGCCCGTGGCATAGGCCGTATAGGCAAATGCTAAGGGCGCCGTCCATCAGGGGGCGCCACGCCAGTGCCACAAATGTTGGAGAAGAAAAAAAAAAAAAGTTGGTACTATTATTTCTAAATACAAAAAATAATCCCACGTTAATTAAAATGCAAAGTAAAGCCTATTTAATAGAAATATTATTTGTTACAACATTAGACCCCCCCCCCCCTCCCCCCGCACGGTGCGCCCCTCCCTTCCCATATCATGACTCTTGCCACATCAAAAAATCAACACAAGATGTCAAAACGGCCAAAACTGTCAGGTGCCCAGGGAAGAAAAAATACAAAAGAAGAGGAGGAGAAACGAGAAAAAGACAGAGGTAGCAGGGAGGTAACGTTAGCCTACATGAAATTATTTGTCTGTTACAGAATGTGATAGTAACCTGTTTTTTTAGCATTAAGCTAATGTTACATGATTCGGAAATTGCTAATCAATAAATAGCTAGTTCTGTTTTAACGTCGGATTAATATTGTGGAGGGGGCTAAATTGTTATGGAAAATAATAATGTAACGTTAGGTAATTACAGTACTCCCACCTTACATTCCTCAGGGACATTTGTATTAGATATTTTAAGCAGGTGTTTTTTGTTTACATTGTTATTGCCTTCTGGTTAGCTAATGTTTGCCCTGCAGGTAATAGTCACTTTTCCACCCCTTTGTATATTTGGTATAGTTGTAAGCCTAGTTGTTAAAGTGCACATCATTAATGTTAATTAAGCAATATAACATGAGAGGGAATGCTGTTTTTTTAATTTGAGCACTGCTGTGATTCGGTTAAAGATAATCATAACATAACATTCTCATATAATATGTTAATTTGCTTTCTTTAAGTAAAAAAAAAAGGTCAAAAACAAAGCTATTCGGTTTCTTGTGAGTATATACACTTCACTGCCGATGTGGGGGCGGGGGGGGGGGGGGGGGGCGCGCCACCTAAAATCTTGCCTAGGGCGCCAGATTGGTTAGGGCCAGGCCTGAGTTTCACGCATTAACAACACAAAATGTGGATTGTTACGATCATCTTTTGATTGGTAATGTAACCTGTGATATTTCTACCTAAATAAATGCTTCTGATATTCTGTACATTACATGTTGTACAAGTAAACAGTCTTCATATTGCTGCATGGCAATGTTTTAACCTTCTCTATTTATTAATCAAATGTAATATTCAGCCTGCTAATCATTGAGTAATTGAGGACTCGACCAGTACATGTTATCAAAGAATTTACACAATATTTCAGCCAAACAATTTAAAAAAAACACCCCTACCCCCATATTCCTCAACTGATGTAGTAGCATTTCTTCAGGTGCAAATATCACAGAATAACAATACAAAACATCTCTGACATAGCATGATCGTGTTAGTGTGTCCGCCCTGAGATCGGTAGGTTGTGAAGTGAAGTGAATTATATTTATATAGCGCTTTTCTCTAGTGACTCAAAGCGCTTTTACATAGTGAACCCCAATATCTAAGTTACATTTAAACCAGTGAAAACCAGGTTGTGAGTTCAAACCCCAGCCGAGTCGTACCAAAGACTATAAAAATGGGACCCATTACCTCCCTGCTTGGCACTCTGCATCAAGGGTTGGAATTGGGGGTTAAATCAACAAGAATGATTCCCGGGCGCGGTCACTGCTGCTGCTCACTGCTCCCCTCACCTCCCAGGGGGTGATCAAGGGTGATGGGTCAAATGCAGAGAATAATTTCGCCACACCTCGTATGTGTGTGACAATCATTGGTACTTTAACTTTAACTTTAATGTAAGGAATTTCTATTTTGTTAATGTAGCTAAACCGAATGTATAGCATAGCGCTTTTATTCTGAAGCTGGAAATATGTGTGATTAGTCCAGGGTGTATTCCGCCTTCTGCCCGAGTGCAGCTAGGATAAGCTCCAGCACACCCCGCGACCCTGGGAGGGACAAGCGGTAGAAAATGGATGAATGTATGGGTTTGAGAAAGTGTCTTGACGTGTTTTGATGTCGGATCGACTGCGATAAAAAAATGTCCCCTTTCGACTTCCTGCCTGCCGTCTTTCATTTCTATTGTATTTACTGAATCAGTCACAGCAACAATCTAAATGTTATGTTCTCCCTGCACCTTAACTGCAATCTGACCACGGAAGTGAAGTACCATGAATTGATTTACGTGGAACCCGACTTAAAGGCCTACTGAAAGCCACTACTACCGACCACGCAGTCTGATAGTTTATATATCAATGATGAAATCTTAACATTATAACACATGCCAATACGGCCGGGTTAACTTATAAAGTGACATTTTAAATTTGCCGCTAAACTTCCGGTTCGAAACGCCTCTGAGGATGACGTATGCGCGTGACGTAGCCCGGCGAACACGGGTATGCCTTCCACATTGAAGTCGATACGAAAAAGCTCTGTTTTCATTTCATAATTCCACAGTATTCTGGACATCTGTGTTCGTGAATCTGTTTCAATCATGTTCATTGCATTATGGAGAAGGAAGCCAAGCAAGCAAAGAAGAAAGTTGTCGGTGCGAAATGGACGTATTTTTCGAACGTAGTCAGCCACAACAGTACACAGCCGGCGCTTCTTTGTTTACATTCCCGAAAGATGCAGTCAAGATGGAAGAACTCGGATAACAGAGACTCTAACCAGGAGGACTTTTGATTTGGATACACAGACGCCTGTAGAGAACTGGGACAACACAGACTCTTACCAGGATTACTTTGATTTGGATGACAAAGACGCAGACGTGCTACTGTGAGTATGCAGCTTTGGCTTTTTTTTGCGTATGTACGTAACTTTTTTAAAATATATAAGCTTTATGAACCTTGGGTTAGGTGAACGGTCTTTTGGGCTGAGTGATTGTGTGTGTTGATCATGTGTTTGAATTGTATTGGCGTGTTCTATGGAGCTAGGAGCTAGCAGAGGAGCTAGCATAACACGTACCGTACCTACGTGCGCGTCACGTACGTAACTTTTTAAAAATATATAAGCTTTATGAACCTTGGATTAGGTGAACGGTCTTTTGGGCTGAGTGATTGTGTGTGTTGATCATGTGTTTGAATTGTATTGGCGTGTTCTATGGAGCTAGGAGCTAGCAGAGGAGCTAGCATAACACATACCGTACCTACGTGCGCGTCACGTACGTAACTTTTTAAAAATATATAAGCTTTATGAACCTTGGGTTAGGTGAACGGTCTTTTGGGCTGAGTGATTGTGTGTGTTGATCAGGTGTTTGAATTGTATTGGCGTGTTCTATGGAGCTAGGAGCTAGCAGAGGAGCTAGGAGCTAGCATAACAAACACGCAGGTGTTATTATGCAGGATTAATTTGTGGCATATTAAATATAAGCCTGGTTGTGTTGTGGCTAATAGAGTATATATATGTCTTGTGTTTATTTACTGTTGTAGTCATTCCCAGCTGAATATCAGGTACCGTGAGTATGCAGCCTTGGCTGCTAAACATTCGATAACTTGACCGTATGTGCGCGTCACGTACGTAACTTTTTAAAAATATATAAGCTTTATGAACCTTGGGTTAAGGAAACGGTCTTTTGGGCTGAGTGATGGTGTGTGTTGATCAGGTGTTTGAATTGTATTGGCGTGTTCTATGGAGCTAGGAGCTAGCAGAGGAGCTAGGAGCTAGCATAACAAACACGCAGGTGTTATTATGCAGGATTAATTTGTGGCATATTAAATATAAGCCTGGTTGTGTTGTGGCTAATAGAGTATATATATGTCTTGTGTTTATTTACTGTTGTAGTCATTCCCAGCTGAATATCAGGTACCGTGAGTATGCAGCCTTGGCTGCTAAACATTCGATAACTTGACCGTATGTGCGCGTCACGTACGTAACTTTTTAAAAATATATAAGCTTTATGAACCTTGGGTTAAGGAAACGGTCTTTTGGGCTGAGTGATGGTGTGTGTTGATCAGGTGTTTGAATTGTATTGGCGTGTTCTATGGAGCTAGGAGCTAGCAGAGGAGCTAGGAGCTAGCATAACAAACACGCAGGTGTTTTTATGCAGGATTAATTTGTGGCATATTAAATATAAGCCTGGTTGTGTTGTGGCTAATAGAGTATATATATGTCTTGTGTTTATTTACTGTTGTAGTCATTCCCAGCTGAATATCAGGTCACCCCCGGCTCTTACAGCATCTTCCCTATCTGAATAGCTTCAACTCCCCACTAGTCCTTCACTTGCACTTTACTCATCCACAAATCTTTCATCCTCGCTCAAATTAATGGGGAAATTGTCGCTTTCTCGGTCCGAATCTCTCTCACTTCATGCGGCCATCATTGTAAACAATAGGGAACTTTGCGTATATGTTCAACTGACTACGTCACGCTACTTCCGGTAGGGGCAAGCCTTTTTTTTATCAGATACCAAAAGTTGCAATCTTTATCGTCGTTGTTCTATACTAAATCCTTTCAGCAAAAATATGGCAATATCGCGAAATGATCAAGTATGACACATAGAATAGATCTGCTATCCCCGTTTAAATAAAAAAAATTCATTTCAGTAGGCCTTTAAACAAGTTGAAAAACCTATTCGGGTGTTACTATTTAGTGGTCAATTGTACGGAATATGTACTGTACTGTGCAATCTAATAAGAGTTTCAATCAATCAATCAAACCACCCACCTCTGAATGACGCGCACAGCAGGCGTTTGCTGCGGGGATGTCGCCTCCTCTCACGGCGAAAAAATGTTGGGAGAACAACTTGCCATGGCTTTGAACCTGATGTTTCCAAAATGCAGCCTTTTCTTTGTCCGTTTCTGCTCGCTATTTCCCCGCTTGTGACTCATCACTAACTAGTGAACTGCAGCCAAGTTACCCCCGTTACCGCACGGCCCGAGGGTCAAAAAGCACGCGTGTGCGTTAATCGGCCGCAAAAACATTTTGTTTCGTTATTGAAATTTAAAGCTAACGTCTTATCGCGTTAACTTTGACAGCCCTTTTGACCTCGCTCCCTCCTCAACGACACCTGGAAGTCGAACTTTGCTTGCATTGCATGCAGAACGACCCTGGGCTTATGAACACAACTCCACTACACCCAAAGACAATGGGCATATACACAAACACACTTCCCACCCCCACCCAACGCCTTCACCACCGCTTAATTCCCCTTCAGGGTGATGGACGGCTGAGTAGCACTTTATAGCGGCAGGCCGGCCTCCAGGGGCCCAACTCCCCCCTGCTACCGCATGGCCCGAGGGTAAAAAAGGACGCATGTGCGTTAATCGGCCACGAAAAAAATTAGTTTCGTTATGGGAATTTAAAGTTAGCGTCTTATCGCGTTAACTTTGACAGCCCTTTTGACCTCGCTCCCTCCTCAACGACACCTGGAAGTCGAACTTTGCTTGCATTGCATGCAGAACGACCCTGGGCTTATGAACACAACTCCACTACACCCAAAGACAATGGGCATATACACAAACACACTTCCCACCCCCACCCAACACCTTCACCACCGCTTAATTCCCCTTCGGGGTGATGGACGGCTGAGTAGCGCTTTATAGCAGCAGGCCGGCCTCCAGGGCCCCAACTCCCCCCCCCCCCCCCCACCCCCCTCTGTTGCGAGTTGTTGTGATTATATGTAACATGTTTATGTGTGCTATGGCAAATTAGGTTTTTTCCCTTGGACTCAGTCTGGACCCCCTCCCGAGGGTCCAGCCTTCGACTGATATTTTTTACTCTTCCCTCCTTTCCCAATATCAACTTTTTCCCACCTTTTTTAAGGAGCGCCGTAAGTGGCTGATCCGTTGGCGGTCCCGTCTTGTCTCCCTGTAATGTATGTCTGCTCTTAGTGGGACTGTGCCGAAAATGTAATTTCAGTTCTTATGTGTCTTGTACATGTTAAAGAATGGACAATAATAAAGCATCCTGATCCTAATATATATATTAAAATAATGGATGTATTAATTCATATATAATATGTGGAGGGGGGGCGTGGTCGGCGCGCCTCCTGCGGGAAGGGAGTGTGTATGGCCCGGCTTGGAAGCCCAGCTGAGAGGTGAGTAGATTGCCCAGCTGGGGCTGGTTATCTAATCACCGGTCTCCTTTATCAGCAGCGTCCGAGGCCATGAGGAGGAGTGCGGAGGAGAGAAGGGAAAACCCCACACGAGCGAGAAAGAGGCCGCCGACGACACGGCCCTGAGCGATAAAAACACAAAAATAAAGACTGACTCAAACCTGGCTCACGAGGATTCTGTCGGTCTCAGGGGAACCCACCACGGAAGAGACTTCCACATAATATAATAGGATAATAAAAGTATGTGAAAGTTCAACTCCTACCTTGTTTACTTCCGTGACGACCTCCCTAAAGTTTTGTAATCAGTCAGAAATATCATTTTTCCCATCATGCATTGCATGGGATTTAAATGGGTGTAATTTTTTAATTGTGTTGTGCGCGGACGTTTTTTGTAACATTCACAAAGTTCGGTGATCAGTTCGTGTTATGTTGACTTTTTGTGTTGGTTTATTTGCGCCAGGAGTGGGAACATTTGTTTGGATTGGGTCATATATTAAATACTGTGCCAGGTTCACTTCAACATGCAATTCGTGGTCATTAACCTGAATTACTCACATTGTCCACAAGATGGCAACAAACTGTGTGATATTTACAATGAAGTTGGACATAGTAACCAGACTTTAGTTTACGAGTTAGAATACACTAAAAAATATACACATTTTCGTGTGTCATGATGATTGTGAACAAGAGGCAACATTTTCAAGTGTAGTTCCTCTTTAATGAAGAAATAAATAAAAGTGACTTAAGAGTACGGCATGTCGCTATAAACTGTCACACTGAAATGAGAGGCTCTTGCTCAACTTTGGGGTTGGGAAAGTGTTCACTGTGCAGTCCGATGTTACTTCAGTTGACGGCAAACATGTAATCGCACACTCATTTGTCCAAGGATGTTGTTATTGTGAAATAAGGTTGGTGGTGTAGCTTTATAAAATACACACACAGGTTCAGCATTGCAAATGAAAATCTGTTCTTCATGACTTTACCCTGGATAAATTAAGATTAAATCAATACGCTACATCACCCTAACCCTAACCAGGGGGCCAGATCTGGCCCGCGACATCATTTTATTTTTACACCTGGAAGTGATATGTGTCAATAAAGTACTTAAAATGTTCTCACTAAATGTAATACATTTTTTTCATTTTGACAGAAAAAAAATATGTACTGCTTGAAATTGCATACCTTTTAAACTTTAATAGTATGCAATATTGCAACAAATATTACAGTATATTATCACACCGTATTTTCCGGACTATAAAGCGCACTTAAAATAATTGTTTTCCCTCAAAACTCGACAGTGCGCCTTATAACCCGGTGCGCCTAATGCAGGGGTCGGCAACCCAAAATGTTGAAAGAGCCAAATTGGACCAAAAATACAAAAACAAATCTGTCTGGAGCCGCAAAAAATTAAAAGCCATATTACATGTGTCATGAGATATAAATTTAATTAAGAGGACTTAAAGGAAACTAAATGACCTCAAATATACCTACAGATGGGGCATAATGATGCAATATGTACATATCGCTAGCCTAAATAGCATGTTAGCATCGATTAGCTTGCAGTCATGTAGTGACCAAATATGTCTGATTAGCACTCCACACAAGTCAATAACATCAACAAAACTCACCTTTGTGCATTCATGCACAACGTTAAAAGTGTGGTGGACAAAATGAGACAGAAAAAGAAGTGGCATAAAACACGTCCTAGAAAGTCGGAGAAAGTTATACATGTAAACAAACTATACGGTGAGTTCAAGGACCGAAAAAATTAGTAGGACAAAACGGCGCTCTCCAAATACTCGAATCAGTGAAGCATGTTTAATATAAACAGTGTGATTTATAACAATTAGGGAGGTTTGTGTCATGTTTGTCCTCCTACAGAAACCACACTAAAACAAAAAAAATAGATTTTTTTTTTCCCCCTCATCTTTTTCCATTCTTCATACAATTTTGAAAAATCTCCAGAAAGCCACTAGGGCGGCGCTAAAGAGCCGCATGCGGCTCCAGAGCCGCGGGTTGCCGACCTCCGGCCTAATGTAAGGAGTAAGTTTGGTTGAGCTCACCCACCTCGAAGCTACTTTATTTGGTACATGGTGCAATGATAAGTGTGACCAGTAGAAGGCAGTCAAACATAAGAGATAAGTGTAGGCCATACTTGCCAACCTGGAGACCTCCGAATTCGGGAGATTGGGGGGGGGGGGGTCGTGTCAGGGTTTGGTGGTAGCGGGGGGTGTATATTCGCTCCCCGCCTCTTACCATCCAAAAAAATAAAAAATCGCTGCCGTTGTGTCCTTGGGCGGGACACTTCACCCTTGCCCCCGGTGCCACTCACACCGGTGAATTGAATGATGAATGATAGGTGGTGGTCGGAGGGGCCGTTGGCGCAAATTGCAGCCACGCTTCCGTCAGTCTACCCCAGGGCAGCTGTGGCTATGAAAGTAGCTTACCACCACCAGGTGTGAATGAATGATGGGTTCTACATGTAAAGCGACTTTGGGTACTTAGAAAAGCGCTATATAAATCCCAGGTATTATTATTATTAAGGGATTCTGGGTATTTGTTCTGTTGTGTTTATGTTGTGTTACGGTGCGGATGTTCTCCCGCAATGTGTTTGTCATTCTTGTTTGGTGTGGGTTCACAGTGTGGCGCATATTTGTAACAGTGTTAAAGTTGTTTATACGGTCACCCTCAGTGTGACCTGCATGGCTGTTGACCAAGAATGCCTTGCATTCACTTATGTGTGTGTAAAGGCCGCATATATTATGTGACAGGGCCGGAACGCTGTTTGTATGGAGGAAAAGCGGACGTGACGACAGGTTGTTGAGGACGCTGAAGGCAGTGCCTTTAAGGCACGCCCCCAATATTGTTGTCCGGGTGGAAATCGGGAGAAATTCGGGAGAATGGTTGCCCGGGGAGATTTTCGTGAGGGGCACTGAAATTCGTGAGTCTCCCGGGAAAATCGGGAGGGTTGGCAAGTATGGTGTAGGCTGCACTATGACGGCAATATGGCTCAAGTAAACAACACCAACATTGTATATGTTCCATTGAAAATATAGAACATTACACACGGTACTCAAAAATCTATCAAAATGTTTTTAGTACGACTTTGGTAAGCTATGAAGCCGCACCGCTTGATGTGCTTCGACATATAAGTATTATTATGGTGTGTGTGGATATATTAAGACATATTATCTGGCGTTTTGTATGCCAAAGCAACTTTTCTTACCTTCTGGTACCTGCTGATCTGTATTTGGGATCTGCATAAATCTTGAAAAATTGCGCGGGTCCGCCTTTGTAGTCTGTGCCGACACCGTAGTCGATAAGCTTCTTCTTTTTCAACATATGTTGCCATCCAAGCAACGTTATCACGGACGCCCCTGCTTATTTCAGCAAGACAATGCCAAGCCACGTGTTACAACAGCGTGGCTTCATAGTAAAAGAGTGCGGGTACTAGACTGGCCTGCCTGTAGTCCAGGACTGTTTATCATTCAAAATGTGTGGCGCATTATGAAGCGTAAAATACCACAACTCAAGCTGTACATCAAGCAAGAATGGGAAATAATTCCACCCGAAAAGCTTCAAAAATTGGTCTCTTCAGTTCCCAAACGTTTACTGAGTGTTGTTAAAAGGAAAGGCCATGTAACACAGTGGTAAAAATGCCCCTGTGCCAACTTTTTTGCAATGTGTTGCTGCCTTTAAATTCTACGTTAATGATTATTTGCAAAACAAAATAAAGTTTCTCATTTCGAACATTAAGTATCTTGTCTTTGCAGTCTATTCAATTGAATTATGTTTTTATTTACGAATTACACAACGTGCCAACTTCACTAGTTTTGGGTTTTGTATATTTGCAATAATATTCTAACAGTTGTATAACGGGGTTACAAGAAAAATAAGTAGCCCTGACATTGCATGCAGAGTATTACTCATGCTCTTCCTCTGTTTGATTCTGTATAGATTTGGGAAGTTCAGTTTTGTGGCGCAATAAAAGCATTCCCACAACTGTGCAAACAACAAAAGTTCCCACTGTTCACACGTGGGGAAACTCCACTTCCTGATGAAGTGAATTAAAGGCCCCGTGTCGTCCTTCCTCTTTCACTCGTCGCACAGACACCGCAGGACTAACAACCGCCACGCTCTTTCAGGTAAGCTCTCGTAGCGTCAATTTTGCATGCTTAAATGTTGGTTTAAAGTGATCTTTGTGAGCCTCAGCTTCTCCACACTGTGATTATATGTGTTGAGAGAGACACACATGTTTCTACTTCTGGTTCACAAAGAAAATAATTGCAGTTTCCAACCGTATACTCGGTCACATGCTTTACATTTAAAACATTGTTACATTTTCAACGTTCGGAACAAATGCGTTTTTTTCCGAATGGAAAATAAACCAAAGAAAAATCTAAATATTCAAACCTTATCCGAAAGGGATAAGCGGTAAAAAATGGATGGATAGTCTATCCCGTTTTTGTAAATTTTTTCCATAACTTTTTTTTTTTTACATGGTAACCATTCTGGCTATATTAAGTAATTTATACGCAACTAAATTGTGTAAAAAAATAAATCTTAAATCATCATGCATTACATACTATACATTACCTTTTGCAATATATTAATTTATATTATGTGTCGTCAACTTTGCACTTTAAAAAAAAAAAAAAAAATGTATGTCATTGCCTGAAATAAATAAATAAATAAAAAAATGAAATCATAATTTTTTTTCCCATTATCATTAAACAGTTCACACCTGCTCAAAACTACTTATTTCAGAGTAATTACTTGAAAAAGTGTTTCTATTTATCATAAAAAACACAAAGTAAGACAATGTTTCAATATAGTAAATAGTAGCAGGATGTGACTTTGGTGGTGATTAGTCCGTCTTGGTTATGTCAAAGATGCAACAAACTTGCTTTGATATCTTTTTTAATTTTTTATGTAACATAAAAAGGCAAACAACGGACCATTGAAATCCATTTAAAAAAAATTATAAAACCAAGGATTATGTAATGTCAACATTTTATTGTAATTAAAAGATATGTGACATTTTATTGGGCAGTTTTTACAAAGTAAAGTCAATGTTACGGGAATTCTTTGTACTTTTTGCCATATTTTATGCAGACATGTGACTGTCACGGTGCCCTGGTTTTATTCTCTTTTTGCCTACTAATTATTATATCAAGAATCATTCGTTTTTTGTGTCTTTTTAATAGATGATATTAAACATTCCAAATAATTAAACCTGGAATTAAAATGGTTAAAATCCTGACAAAATGTTAAGCAGGTCTGATTTTTTTTCCCCCCAAGTGATCTTTGAAAGGAATTGATTGATTGAGACTTTTATTAGTAGGTTGCACAGTGAAGTACATATTCCGTACAATTGACCACTAAATGGTAACACCCGAATAAGTTTTTCAACTTGTTTAAGTCGGGGTCCACTTAAATTGATTCATGATACAGATATATACTATCAGATATATACTATCATCATAATACAGTCATCACACAAGATAATCATCAGGGTATATACATTGAATTATTTACATTATTTACAATCCGGGGTGTGTGTGTGTGTGTGTGTGGGGGGTGGTTAGGTTTGGTTGTTATCATCATTTCAGTCATCAACAATTGAGAACAGAGAAAGAGAGAGAGATCAGAAGGCGTAAGAAAAAGTATCTACATTTGATTATTTACCTTTGATTATTAACAGTCCGGGGAGGGTGTTAGTTTAGGGTTGAAGTTGCCTGGAGGTGAACTTTTATTGCGGTTTTGAAGGAGGATAGAGATGCCCTTTCTTTTATACCTGCTGGGAGCGCATTCCACATTGATGTGGCATAGAAAGAGAATGAGTTAAGACCTTTGTTAGATCGGAATCTGGGTTTAACGTGGTTAGTGGAGCTCCCCCTGGTGTTGTGGTTATGGCGGTCATTTACGTTAAGGAAGTAGTTTGACATGTACTTTGGTATCAGGGAGGTGTAGCGGATTTTATAGACTAGGCTCAGTGCAAGTTGTTTTACTCTGTCCTCCACCCTGAGCCAGCCCACTTTGGAGAAGTGGGTAGGAGTGAGGTGTGATCTGGGGTGGAGGTCTAGAAGTAATCTGACTAGCTTGTTCTGGGATGTTTGGAGTTTAGATTTGAGGGTTTTGGAGGCGCTAGGGTACCAGGAGGTGCATGCGTAATCGAAAAAGGGTTGAACGAGAGTTCCCGCTAGAATCTTCATGGTGCTTTTGTTGACCAGAGAGGAGATTCTATAGAGAAATCTCGTTCGTTGGTTGACCTTTTTGATTACCTCGGTTGCCATTTTATCACAGGAAAGATTAGCCTCTAGAATGGAACCTAGGTAGGTGACCTCATCTTTCCTGGTGATAACAATGTCACCCACTTTTATGGTGAAGTCATTGACTTTCTTAAGGTTGATGTGGGACCCAAACAGGATGGATTCCGTTTGGCAAAGGTGCCAAGAATTTCAATTATAATTAAAATCGGATTAATTTTATTGCCAATATTTCGAAATGTCAAAGACTCTAATCCCTACTATGGATTTAATACTATGGCATTTAAAGGGTTAACGATCCTTGACATTTGTTCAATGTTTGGTAGTTTTGAGCGAGTCTTAAGTGTAAGTAATTTATGGAAAAAAGCTGAATTAATCACAATTTTTCTGTCTGTACATTTTTGCCACAAAAGGGCCAAGATGATTGTGAGAAGAATAGTATAAATGTATTAATTAGTATAACTATTTACTGGTACAAAGTTAGTTACAAAACAGGCAGTGGATGTGGCTCAACCTAATTATGTGGCCTAACAAGAATCATGTGCTTTTGGTGGATTGGTCACAATGAAAGCAGCTTTTTATCAAGCCTGAACTGACACTGGACATTCTGGTGCTGTTGTACGCGTCTGCAACTGGCTTCCACAATAATTAGCATTTGTAAAAAATTTATTTTATTCAATTTTTTCCACACAGCAAATGACAGTTTGTTTTGTTTGAAAATTCCTCAGAAAGCTTGCATGTCTTCTTATATCAGAGGGATTTAAAGAACTATACAGTGTCCCTAAAGTATGAACGCGCGAAAGTTTTTAAGAAATGGCACTTTATTCAATTACAATAGTCAATATGATTTTTCATGTGATTTGCAACATTTGCAAGGATACGGTTGATGAGCTTTACAAGAGTGATGTGAATTACCCGTAATAATGATTTTTTACCGTTTTAAAAGGTATATATATCCATACATCCATTTTCTACCGCTTGTCCCTTTTTGGGGTCGCGGGGGGTGCTGGAGCCTATCTCAGCTGCATTCGGGCGGAAGGCGGGGTCACCCTGGACAAGTCGCCACCTCATCGCAGGGCCAACACAGATAGACAGACAATATTCGCACTCACATTCACACACTATATATAGGTATACCTAAGACTATCAAAAATGGGACCCATTACCTCCCTGCTTGGCACTCAGCATCAAGGGTTGGAATTGGGGGTTAAATCACCAAAAATGATTCCCGGGCGCGGCTACGCTGCTGCCCACTGCTCCCCTCACCTCCCAGGGGGTGATCAAGGGTGATGGGTCAAATGCAGAGAATAATTTCGCCACACCTAGTGTGTGTGTGACAATCATTGGTACTTTAACCTTAACTATATATATATATATATATATATATATACACACACATGTACTAAAGCTGACTGCTTCTGTTTGATTTTCAGACCGCTTCTTGATGCTGCTATTATAGCATTGTGAGGGCTGGTCTCCTAAAGCTTTAGTAAAACTTGATAATATTGCTACTCTTTCTTGGTGATCCTTCTTACTCAACACATACAGTATGTCATCCGAAAGAATAATTTGGGATTGACCAGTGTGTTTTATTCCCTGAGAAGAAGACTGGTCGGACGCAACGCTAGCTTTTTAGATGTTTTTTTTATTGGAATAGAGGATCTCCCATTGGCTCCACTTTAAGCGGACTTTTATTTACAAGTTAGAATGCATTTGAATAAAATAAATCCATCCGTCGTCATGTATTTTATACTGATTGTGAACGATAGGCAAAAAAAAAAAAAAAAAGTGCAGTTCCCCTTTAAGAAGCCAGAACAATATTTAATAGAGATGTCCGATAATGGCTTTTTTGCCGATATCCCGATATTGTCCAACTCTTAATTACCGATTCCGATATCAACTGATACTGATATATATATATTAACACATTATTATGCCTAATTTTGTTGTGATGCCCCGCTGGATGCATTAAACAATGTAACAAGGTTTTCCAAAATAAATCAACTCAAGTTATGGAAAACAAAATGCCAAAATGGCACTGCCATATTTATTATTGAAGTCACAAAGTGAATTATTATTTTTAACATGCCTCAAAACAGCAGCTTGGAATTTGGGACATGCTCTCTGGAGGTTGAGGTGGGCGGGGTTGAGGTGGGGGGGGGGGTGTAGGGGGTACCGGGGGGTGTATATTGTAGCGTCCCGGAAGAGTTAGTGCTGCAAGGGATTCTGGGTATTTGTTCTGTTGTGTTTATGTTGTGTTACAGTGCGGATGGTCTCCCGAAATGTGTTTGTCATTCTTGTTTGGTGTGGGTTCACAGTGTGGCGCATATTTGTAACAGTGTTAAAGTTGTTTATACGGCCACCCTTTCCGATATTAAATTTTTAAGCATTTATCGGCCGATAATATCGGCAGTCCGATATTATCGGACATCCCTAATATTTAATGTTTCTTCTGCCAATGAAATTATATTGTTACTGTTTAATTCAGTTTAAGGTTATCATTGATCTATTGTCTGATCATGTTTTTCATGTTTGCCAAAGGTTCAACATGTCACAGTGGTGCTGGCTGGTGTTAGTTGCGGTGTGTCACATGACCTCATGCGCCAATCCGGGAGTAAAGCTCCAACTGACAGATAAAGGCATTGAATATGGTAAGGATTGTACTCGCCAAAACACCGACACGCTTCATCATTTAACACTCTTGTCTTAAAGGCAGGCAACTCGGAATGGCGTCGATCCAGCGCAAGCTCCAAAGCATTACAGTCCCGGATATGTCCGGATCACAGAGAGTGCCCGTCGCTGGCAAGGTCAAGTACAGCTTGTCAAAGTAAGGCTAAGGCGTGGATCTAATTATGTATAAACTACTGGTTGTTCACAACTACGTTGTTTCTTCCAGTATGCAAGTAGTGTCTGTGGGACTACCTTCGTCTGCGGTGGCTCTGGTGCCAGGGACTGGTGTCAGACTGTCTATTGAGAACGCCTTCATCAGCATGAAGGGAAACTGGAGGGTCAAGTTCCGCAGAATATTGTGAGTAAGACAAGATGTGCTCTTGACACCTAGAAACAGACACAGGGACGATTTAATGACTTGTTTCTCTTAAAAGGAGGGACAGCGGTCGCTTTGATTTGAGCGTGAGTGGACTGACGGTCAGTACAAGTATCGCCGTCACAAGTGATGAGACAGGGCGACCTCGAGTCAGTAGCGCTGGTTGTACGGCTAATGTTGGCAGTGTCAATGTTAAATTCCACGGTGGAGCCAGGTGAGATAATCACTAACCTGCACTGCTGCTCAGATAAAGTGAGAGCTTTTTTCAATAACGCTGTTGTGTCTCTTTTATCTCAGCTGGCTGTACAATCTTTTCAGAAAATTCATCAGCAAGGCTTTGAGTAAGACGCTGGAAAAACAGGTGAGGACAAACCATTGTCAATATTCTTTACAATCGCCATTACTTGTTTACCCTCAATCAGACGGGTCCAAGTTATGGATATTTTACATGGGAATCAATAAGAATTATTAATTAGGTGAAAATTGACAGTAATGTGTACAAGTTATAGCATGACAACCATTCCATTGAATTGCTTCCATTTGCATCCCAAAGAAATAAAATGTATATATATATACATATATATATATATATATATATATATATATATATATATATATATATATATATATATATATATATATATATATATATATATATATATATATATATATATATATATATATATACTGTATATATACAGTACAGACCAAAAGTTTGGACACACCTTCTCATTCAATGGGTTTTCTTTATTTTCATGACTATTTACATTGTAGATTGTCACTGAAGGCATCAAAACTATGAATGAACACATGTGGAGTCATGTACTTCACAAAAAAAGTGAAATAACTGAAAACATGTTTTATATTGTAGTTTCTTCAAAATAGCCACCCTTTGCTCTGATTACTGCTTTGCACACTCTTGGCATTCTCTCGATGAGCTTCAAGAAGTAGTCACCTGAAAGGGTTTTTTCACTTCACAGGTGTGATAGTTTTGATGCCTTCAGTGACAATCTACAATGTAAATAGTCATGAAAATAAAGAAAACGCATTAAAAAAATGATTTCGATACTTTTCTAAATAAAGGGGACCACAAAAAATTGCATTATTGGCTTTATTTTAACAAAAAATATTACGGTACATTAAACATATATTTAGTTATTGCAAGTTTGTCCTTAAATAAAATAGTGAACATACAAGACGACTTGTCTTTTATTAGTAAGTAAGCAAACAAAGGGTCCTAATTTAGCTGCTGACGTATACAGTAACGTATTAGTGTCCGCCCTGAGATCGGTAGGTCGTGAGTTCAAACCCCGGCCGAGTCATACCAAAGACTATAAAAATGGGACTCATTACCTCCCTGCTTGACACTCAGCATCAAAGGTTGGAATTGGGGGTTAAATCACCAAAAATGATTCCCGGGCAGATCAAGAGTGATGGGTCAAATGCAGAAAATAATTTTGCCACACCTAGTGTGTGTGTGACAATCATGGGTACTTTCTAACTTAATATTGTGTAATTTATCATTCTATTATTTTGTCAACATTATTAAGGACAAGTGGTAGAAAACTTTTCAGAGGCGGTATAGTACTGTATATGATTAATTAGTATCACGGTACTATACGAATATATATATACAGTATATATTTATATATATATATATAGTATACCGTTCATATATATATACATATATATATATATGAACGGTATACAGGTATTAGTATAGTACCGCAATATTAATTAATCATATACAGTGTATATGTATATAATAAAAGGTGTCCTGCAAATTGCAAGAATAAATTAATTCGATTAGAAAACAACTTTCGATTAATTGTTTAATTTATCAAATGAGGGCCACATGGAGAGCCCGGAACTCTAAATATGCGGACATAGTTTCCACACGGCCACTGTAATAGAATACGGTGCACACTGTATGTTAAAAGTGCAATTTCAAGCAAGCTGAGAAAAAAATGTGTTTATTTCAATAGTTTTCCCTAAAATACACAATGATTCTATAACGATTTATCCAATTACTCGATCAGTCAAACAAACTAATTGACAAATTACACGATTACTAAAATAATCGATAGCTAAACCCTTCCAAAATATATATTTTTTTACATATTTGTGCTACCCTTTATCCCAACTACACTTTAACTGTATTTTCTTTAAAAACAAAAAAAGGTCAAATTCACACTTCAGTCGTGTCCCTAGTTTTTCATGCTAAAAAAAAAAGGTGGAATATTCCTCAAATTGCATAATCCACAGGAAGTTGCAAGATTCACATCCTCTGCAACAGTGATTCTTAAACTGTGGTACTAGTGGCACGCGGGCTCTATCTAGTGGTACGCCAAAGAAGTGTGTAAACATGTACTCGAGAATCATTGTTGATGTTACTTACAGTAGTGGTCATAAATGATTAAATATACTTGCTAAAAAGAAAACCTCTACCTTGTTTTTAATGAATATTTAGGCCTATTACGCTATGGTGGTACTTAATTGGGGATTCAAGTGTTTTCTGAGGTGGTACTTGGTGACAAATGTTTGAGAACCTATGCAGGTTAAAATAAGTGCACTCGTGTATTTTACTGTATATTTAAAAAGATTTAAACTATTACTTGTAGCATTTTGAATTTCTAGCTTCCCTGAACATATTTTCTGTGCAATTTAGGTGCAGAAACTGGCTAAACCACTCCATGGTCTAACAGTGCTATTTTTTTTTAGCCTCTCAAGTTCTGATTGAGGGCAGGAGGAAGTTAATTTTCTTCTACAGTTCTGAATCTCTGACGTAATAAGCTGCATAACCCTGCTGGGCAACTAAATGAGTTTAGTATGTCCTAATAACAGTTCAACATTACTGCAAAATAGGACTTGCTTCACTAGAAATGTAAACTTCTCCACTTCAATGACATGATGAGCGTCAGTTGAGACATATTTTGAGGTGTTTTTCATACACATTACTGTAACAACTCAGAAGTAGTCTTCTGATAGATCTGATAAGTGTGCACGGTCCAGCAGACTATCTTTAATGAATGCACAAAAGGCGAACAGATTCTAAAGCTTGTTTTTCAAGACACCATTACAGAACACTATATTCTATAGATCTTAAAATCACATAAGTGCCACAAAAAAAGTGGTTCTGGTTTTATTATCCAAATCAAATGAATACTGTCTAGAGCATGTTTTGAATTCATCTCATATTTCTAAAAACGGATGTGATGGAGGCTTTAAGACATGCCTTGAAATGTGTCTTTTTTTATTATTTTAGATCTGCCCCCGTGTTGCTGATGCACTGTCTGACGTGAACCCTCAGTTGAAAACTCTCAACGGTAATGCATAAACTGTTCATGGATACGTTATTTTAGCACCTGTTCAGACCGTCGATTGCATGCATGTCAGGATCTCGTCCTAGCGGGCATATATATATATATATATATATATATATATATATATATATATATATATATATATATATATATACATATACATATATATATATATATATATATATATATATATATATATATATATATATATATATATATATATATATATATATATATATATATACACCGTAATTTACGGACTATAAGCCGCACCTGAC
>NC_084731.1:20285404-20292904 GCF_033978785.1 Entelurus aequoreus | reverse complement strand
CGGCAACAGCAGAAGTCAGACTGATTTGCAGGTGTGTAATTTGTTGTGAGTTTTTGCACTGTGTTGGTTTTGTTGTTTGAACAAGGTGATGTTCATGCACGGTTCCATTTTGTGCACCAGTAAAAAAAAACATGGTTACACTTTAGTATGGGGAACATATTCACCATTAATTAGTTGCTTATCAACATTCAAATTAGTAACATATTGGCTCTTAACTAGTCATTATTAAGTACTTATTAATGCCTTATTCGGCATGGCCTTATTATAACTCTAACCCTCTAACCCTGGCCCTAACCCTCTAACCCTAACCCTAACCAAATAACTCTAAATTAAGTCTTTGTTACTTAGAATATGTTCCCCTAGTGTCCAAAAAACTCCAAATTAAGTCTTTGTTACTTAGAATATGTTCCCCATACTAAAGTGTTACCAAAAACATATAACTTTGTCTTGAATTTGAAAAAAACAACATTTTATTTTTCACTAAAGAAGGGTTCGGTGAATGCGCATATGAAACCGGTGGGGTTCGGTACTTCCAACAAGGTTAAGAACCACTGCTTTAGACTAATTTTATAACCAGTCGACTAATCTCTAAACGAAGGATGTCCCGATCCAATGTTGATATCTATCTATTGATGCATCTAAAATCTTCAATACAAGCAGGTTACTTGTTCAAAGCTGCACAGCCAGTTAACATCTTAATTCTAAATGTCCTCCAAGAAACACACAATGTTGGTCTTTACTTGTATTTTAGCAAGGTCATTTACTCAAGGTAAACATGGTAGGCTATATAGGCTACTAGGAGCTGGCAGCTACACAACAGCTAAGCACACAATAGCACACAAGCTAGACATACGCAATAAGTGTCCTTAAAACCTCTGAATGCTTAGTGGCCACATGCGTGGACAGCACCTTTTAGCACTTATTTCCAAAATTGTGTACACTACTGAATTGGGGTCTTAGAAGGGACAAGCGGTAGAAAATGGATGGATGGATGGCCGCTTAAGTGGACACTTATACTGCCATCTGGTGGTGTCAGAAGAGTATGACATACAATGGAATTTGGAGGGAAAAAAAGTGTAAAAATAAGAATTAGCATGTCACTAAACATGAAGTACACGTTTGTGTACTTATGGACTAAGTACATCATATCAAAAGATGATTCTTAGTTTTTATTCTAATTAGGGTCCAATAAGCCCAAATAGCAAAGAGAAATAAAAAAAAAGCATGTAAACAAACAGCTTGGGCCTTAAGAGGTTAATTGAACAATAATACAACATTTTTCATATTAACAAGTATTAAGATTCAGATACAAAGTTGCCAAGGCGTATTAGAAAGTATCCAGATAGAAGTTATTGCATCCTGAGCTTAAATTAAAATATTTTTCCGACCATAAGGCGTAAGGTACATTAAAAAGGGGTCATATTAAGATTTTTCTCAACATTTAAAATACTTCCTTGTGGTCTACATAACATGTAATGGTGGTTCTTTGGTCAAAATGTTGCAAAGATTATGTTTTACAGACCGTTTTCATGACAGTCTCTTAAGGATGCGCCGTTTGGTGGGCGGGTCTTGTTTACGTGCCTTCACTTCGACAGAGTCTTCTCCCCATCATGTTTGTTGTAGTTGTTAGCGTATCCATAGCGAGTCTACTGGCAGATTAAGTTCAAACTGTACACTACATTCTATAAGAAATAGGTGCCATTTTGGGGTCCTTATCAACACACCATAATAATAATCATATGTTGAAGCACAGTATGTCTGACTACGGTAACCGTAATGCGCCGACCATCCATCAAGCGGTGCAGCTTAGTAGCTTACCAAAGTCGTACTAAAACATTTTGACAGATTTTGAGTGTGTGTAAAGTTCTATATTCGCAATGAAACATCAAAGTTATGGTCTTGCTTGCTTACCCGTGCTTGCTAGCATCATTTAAGCCCTTTGAGACACTTGTGATTTAGGGCTATATAAATAAACATTGATTGATGATTTATTGAACAGGCGTCATCCTGCTATCCACACGTATCTCTTATGTGTGACTGCCATTTACTGGTTACACTTATCATTACACCAGGCATGTACCACAACCAGAACTAATACATATGTAAGGCGCACCGCGTTATAAGGTGCACTGTCTGGGTTTTTTTTTTAATTAAAAGGATTTTAAGTGCCCCGTATAGTCAGAAAAACACATAATATATTATTGTAGCCACAAGGCGTCACAAAAAAAAAATTACCCTTCCACTTCAACTTAAAGACAGCATAAGTCGATTCTAGATGGTTTATAATAAACAGGTTAGTGTTTTTAATACCTACCTTTATTTTTAGTTTGACTCATTTTACTTCATCAAACTTTTTCTAACACTGCACACGACAAAATAATAAAGGTACCGTATTTTTCGGAGTATAAGTCGCTCCGGAGTATAAGTCGCACCGGCCGAAAATGCATAATAAAGAAGGAAAAAAACATGTATAAGTCGCACTGGAGTATAAGTCGCATTTTTTGGGGAAATTTATTTGATAAAACCCAACACCAAGAATAGACATTTGAAAGGCAATTTAAAATAAATAAAGAATAGTGAACAACAGCCTGAATAAGTGTACGTTATATGACGCATAAATAACCAACTGAGAACGTGCCTGGTATGTTACATATTATGGTAAGAGTCATTCAAATAACTATAACATATAGAACATGCTATACGTTTACCAAACAATCTGTCACTCCTAATCGCTAAATCCCAAGAAATCTTATACGTCTAGTCTCTTACGTGAATGAGCTAAATAATATTATTTGATATTTTACGGTAATGTGTTAATAATTTCACACATAAGTCGCTCCTGAGTATAAGTCGCACCCCCGGCCAAACTATGAAAACAACTGCGACTTATAGTCCGAAAAATACGGTATGTATGATTCGTGCTGCATCGTATTGAATCAATCAATTGGTATCGGCCAATACTCAAGGCTACGATATCGGTATCGTACCGAAAGTTAAAGGGAAACTTCGGTTTTTTTCAACCTGGGCCCTGTTTTCATAATTTTTTCTGTATATGTGAGTGCTGGATAAAACATTTTTTGAGGTCGCGCCAGTATTGAGCAGGGCAGGCAGCCTCCAGCCCAGCTAACGCTCGTACACAGGGCAACTGGCTCTCGTCAAAATTCGGCCTATAAACATGCATTTTTTTCACACTGACAGGCTCAGATAGTTACAATGAGTGTCCGACAACATACTAGAAAGGAGAAATTAACGTATGTCTCTACCTTTAGCTGGAGATCGCTGTTTGTTGTGAGCTGTGTCCAAATCTCACCACGCTACAAATCTCGTTCCGAAATCTCGCGATAACTCGCGACAAAACACCGGTGGAAAAACAGTTACCTGACTGAGGTGAAGAGAGATGACTGAAGTGATTTTCTGTTGGATTACCGAAGACTGTTATTTTAGACAGTTACCTCAGTCAGGTAACTGTTTTTCCACCGGTGTTTTGTCGCGAGTTATCGCGAGATTTCGGAACGAGATTTGTAGCGTGGTGAGATTTGGACACAGCTCACAACAAACAGCGATCTCCAGCTAAAGGTAGAGACATACGTTAATTTCTCCTTTCTAGTATGTTGTCGGACACTCATTGTAACTATCTGAGCCTGTCAGTGTGAAAAAAATGCATGTTTATAGGCCGAATTTTGACGAGAGCCAGTTGCCCTGTGTACGAGCGTTAGCTGGGCTGGAGGCTGCCTGCCCTGCTCAATACTGGCGCGACCTCAAAAAATGTTTTATCCAGCACTCACATATACAGAAAAAATTATGAAAACAGGGCCCAGGTTGAAAAAAACCGAAGTTTCCCTTTAAGAAGTTAGATCAGGACACTTCTAATTTCAAAGACTATTTAAAAAAAAATCTGTTATTATTGTGTTCGCTCTGCTTAATAATGACTTGCACTGAAAGCAGACGGTCATTAGTAACGTTTACAATCATGTAAAAACATTACTCCCAGAGTCTAAGTAACTTGGTAAACATCCAAAGTAGGGATTGACTTTACAGCCTAAAATCCATATTGTGATATATGTAGCAACCTCCTGTGATAACAATGTACCGTATTTTTCCGACTATAAGTCGCGGTTTTTTTCATAGTTTGGCCGGGGGTGCGACTTATACTCAGGAGCGACTTATGTGTGAAATTATTAACACATTACCGTAAAATATCAAATAATATTATTTAGCTCATTCACGTAAGAGACTAGACGTATAGGATTTCATGGAATTTAGCGATTAGGAGTGACAGATTGTTTGGTAAACGTATAGCATGTTCTATATGTTATAGTTATTTGAATGACTCTTACCATAATATGTTACGTTAACATACCAGGCACGTTCTCAGTTGGTTATTTATGCGTCATATAACGTACACTTACTCAGCCTGTTGTTCACTATTCTTTATTTATTTTAAATTGCCTTTCAAATGTCTATTCTTGGTGTTGAGTTTTATCAAATAAATTTCCCCAAAAAATGCGACTTATATATGTTTTTTTCCTTCTTTATTATGCATTTTCGGCCGGTGCGACTTAAACTCCGGAGCGACTTATACTCCGAAAAATACGGTATATCACAATATTATTTGTCATATGAATTAAAATAGAAACATTTTAAAACAGGTTATAGGTTGGTTAGATTGGTGATCTTTGTTTTGACTCCAAGCAAACATACTGTACATATCTGTAAAGTTTTCACATCCCAATATTAATATTAAATTATGAATCAATGACACACCACTTGTCTTGTTTAAATGGTGTTTGGTACTTAGATTTATGTCAAGTTACTTTTTTCTCATTTTATGAGAAATATGCATGTTTATTGACTTATTTTGTATGAATTTCTCCATAGTTCAACTCGGACAGGGATACCCTCTCCCCGCCCTTGGAAAGATGAAGCTTGCAAACACTGAACTTCATATCCTTAAGGTCAGAAACATCGCAATTTTTTTTTTGTATAAAACACATCGCTAAATCTTAATCCTTTCATGGGACGGTATAGCTCGGTTGGTAGAGCGGCCGTGCCAGCAACTTGAGGGTTGCAGGTTCGATCCCCGCTTCCGCCATCCTAGTCACTGCCGTTGTGTCCTTGGGCAAGACACTTTACCCACCTGCTCCCAGTGCCACCCACACTGGTTTAAATGTAACTTAGATATTGGGTTTCACAATGTAAAGCGCTTTGAGTCACTTGAGAAAAAGCGCTATATAAATGTAATTCACTTCACTTCACTTCACTTCATTGTTAGACTTTTACTATAACGTGTAACTGTTTTCTTTCTGCAGGACTATTTGATGATCGGGACAGATGTTCAATTCGCATAGTAATGAAACCCAAATAATTTCTTCCTACATACCACAGAGGATAAGTTACACCAATTATTTAGCATCTTTAAAAAGTACTGCTTCCGCATATACATATTACATTTGAGGCAGGTATGAGTTTTCCCATTTATTCATTCATTTTGTCAAAGGTGAGCTGGAGCCTATCCCAGGACGATTAAGCAAACATGCATGGTTTTGAATTGCTGTATAAAACCGGTATGCTCAGAGTAAAAGAACAGCGAGCACATGCAAATTGAACTCTGGCTTTAGGGCAGCTATATGAACGTTGTGATTTTTTTTTTTTTCAACACTGTTACAATAATTGTGTGATCAAACAAGAGAGAGAGAGAGAGAGTGCAGAACAAGGTCGTGCGTCTGCAACTGCAATACTGTGTTCTTCTTTTAATAGCTTTATAAAATCCAACACATAAATACTGTGTGTTACTCAAAGGAATACAAATTAACAAACAAATCTAACTAGAATATAATTAAGTCAGCATGGTTTACAGTGTGTTATGCTTACATATTTTCAGTGCATTAACGCAAACACAGTGCTAAAATATCTTTTCGACAGGGTAATATCTTTGAATAGTTTGACTCCTAACCTGTCAGTAGTGCTGCTTATGCTCATGTGGCAATCATGGTTGGTTCTGTGGCCAAATGGTCATCAGGTTGTGACTGCATCATTAGGGAGCTGTGACGCAAGGCTTGACCTCTCAAGCTCTGTGAGCTGGATGACATTATCTACATGGAAAGAAAAGGTCGATGTTATTCATTGATAATGCTTTTCATGCTGTTCAATTCCTAAAACTGCTGTGTGTCTTTTCTAGCAAGACAATCATGTGTAAATATTTTATTCTGGCAATTGAAATCATGTATGCTCAACTTCATGACCACAGACCAGTACAAGACCATGGAACATTTCCTGCAGGACATAGACATCAATTCCTTTTTTTTTTACATTACAATTATTTTACTATGAAAAACAACCACTTTTCTTTTTAACATCATTAAGCTCACATACTAACTGTTCGCCGAATACTCTCCAAAAGTGATTCTCAAACTGTGGTACGCAGGCTCTATCTTGTGGTACGCCAAAGAATCACTTAATTAAATATTCCAAACACTGTGTTACTGTTCTACTGTGAGTAATGCTACCGTGGCCAAACCTATTAAATATACTTGTTAAATAAAACCTTTGTCTTGCTTTTAATGAATACTTGGGCCTACGACGCTACTGTGTTTTAATGTTGGTCATTATGGTGGTACTTGGAGAGCCAAGTGTTTCCTGAGGTGTACTCAATGAAAAAGGTTTGAGAACCACTGATCTAAAGTAATCATTTTCACAAGAGTCATCTATAAAGTATTGTCCTTTAAGAAGATATACCGTGTTTTTCGGAGTATAAGTCGCTCCGGAGTATAAGTCGCACCGGCCGAAAATGCATAATAAAGAAGGAAAAAAACATGTATAAGTCGCACTGGAGTATAAGTCGCATTTTTGGGGGAAATTTATTTGATAAAACCCAACGCCAAGAATAGACATTTGAAAGGCAATTTTAAATAAATAAAGAATAGTGAACAACAGGCTGAATAAGTGTACGTTATATGAGGCATAAATAACCAACTGCGAACGTGCCTGGTATGTTAACGTAACATATTATGGTAAGAGTCATTCAAATAACTATAACATATAGAACATGCTATACGTTTACCAAACAATCTGTCACTCCTAATCGCTAAATCCCATGAAATCTTATACGTCTAGTCTCTTACGTGAATGAGCTAAATAATATTATTTGATATTTTACGGTAATGTGTTAATAATTTCACACATAAGTCACTCCTGAGTATAAGTCGCACCCCCGGCCAAACTGTGAAAAAAACTGCGACTTAAAGTCAGAAAAATACAGTACTCTAATGAAAGTGGTTGATGAAATGTCAATGTATTTAGAAAGTAAGTTACAGTCCGAGAACTTTTTTTTAACTAAAGTAATTTCTGTCAAGTTTGTCGACCCCGTAATTAGTTTTTTAGCTTCACCGTTAGTTTTTGTACGCAAAACTATCACAGCAGGTAGAAAACCCACATCGTATTAATAAGTGTGATTGCTGATTTGAAAAATAAACTGATGATAATGTATTTCTTATACAGAAT
>NC_084731.1:20272904-20280404 GCF_033978785.1 Entelurus aequoreus | reverse complement strand
TTCTAGGTTGGACAACCACATGACAGAAGTCAAATGGAAAAACTGAAATAAATTTAACATATTACAATATTTTTTTATTTTCTTTGCATTGGTTATTGCACAACCAGTGTTGCCAACATAGACTGAACTAGGATTGTAAAATATATTATGTATATAGCACACCATATAGGTAGTTTAACAATAAAACACTGCACTACTTTGGTGCCTGTGTATCACTGTAATAGTTTAAATTTGCAAATTTATAAAAAACTAAACTTCTCACATTATCATAATGGAGGTATTGTGTGTAGAATTTTAAGGACAAAAATGCTTTTATATAATTATGGAATAAGGCTGTAACATAACAACATGTGGAAAAAGCGAAGCGCTGAGAATAATTTTCCAGTTTCCTTTTGAATAACGAGTGATTGTGAGATGAGGTGTTTTTTGTATATGTTGCTGCTTAGTGTTGTATTGTTTTCTATGTGAATACTTGTCATTTTATAAGCCATCATTTCATTGTTTTTAGTAGAGATGTCCGATAATGGCTTTTTTGCCGATATCCGATATTCCGATATTGTCCAACTCTTAACTACTGATTCCGATATCAACCGATACCGATATATATATATACAGTCGTGGAATTAACACATTATTATGCCTAATTTTGTTGTGATGCCCCGCTGGATGCATTAAACAATGTAACTTTACCATGAATTGATTAACGTGGACAAGTTGAAAAACTTATTGGGGTGTTACCATTTAGTGGTCAATTGTACGGAATATGTACTGTACTGTGCAATCTACTAATACAATCAATCAAAAACAAGGTTTTCCAAAATAAGAGAACAACTTCAGCTCCAGTTATGGAAAAAAGAGCCAACATGGCACTGCCACATTTATTATTGAAGTCACAAAGTGCGTTATTTTTTTTAACATGCCTCAAAACAGCAGCCTGGAAATTGGGACATGCTCTCCCTGAGATAATCCTGATACCCACTACAACTATGGGAAATACTATACTTTGACTTTCACAAAGTGCATTATTTTTATTTATTTTTTAAACATGCCTCAAAACAACAGCTACAGGGGAGGGGGGGTTGGTGGTAGCGGGGGTGTATATTGTAGCGTCCCGGAAGAGTTAATGCTGCAAGGGGTTCTGGGTATTTGTTCTGTTGTGTTTATGTTGTGTTACGGTGCGGATGTTCTCCCGAAATGTGTTTGTCATTCTTGTTTGGTGTGGGTTCACAGTGTGGCGCATATTTGTAACAGTGTTAAAGTTGTTTATACGGTCACCCTCAGTGTGACCTGTATGGCTGTTGATCAAGTTTGCCTTGCATTCACTTGTGTGTGTGTTAAAGCCGCATATATTATGTGACTGGGCCGGCACGCTGTTTGTATGGAGAAAAAGCGGACGCGACGACAGGTTGTAGAGGACGTTAAAGGCAGTGCCTTTAAGGCACGCCCCCAATAATGTTGTCAGGGTAGAAATCGGGAGAATGGTTGCCCCGGGAGATTTTCGGGAGGGACACTGAAATTCGGGAGTCTCCCGGGAAAATCGGGAGGTTGAAACCGATACCGATAATTTCCGATATTACATTTTAAAGCATTTATCGGCCGATATCGGCAGGCCGATATTATTGGACATCTCTAGTTTTTAGTCGTTGTGTCATTTGTTTTCTCCAATGTATGACAGGTGGTGTCAAATTAAGGACTGGGGATCAAAATTAGCTGTTAACTAAATCTGGTGCACTCATCGAATCATTCTGAATAATGTATCGTGCACACTGTCCATAAACCAATTAATTATTTCTTTTTTTTTTTAATTAATTTATTTACAAATTCATTTACAGTGTTTCTATTTTCAGGAATTACTCACCTTTCTCATACTGTAGGCAAAGAGGAACCCTATGTTGTAGCCCACTTCTCTGATAAGTGACAAAGTCTGCTGGTGGTCTTCCTCCGTCTCACCACAGAAGCCTGAGATGAAGTCACTGCTGAGACTAACCTCTGACGCACACAAGCAAAATAGTTAGCTCAAGTATAAAAACAGAATATGCAAATGTGAATTGTTGCTGTATTTAGAATGCTCTCTGAAAGGGTGCATATTAACATTCGGTACAGTTAAAGTAAACATGCATGTTAGGTTAAATCAGGGGTCGGCAACCCAAAATGTTGAAAGAGCCATATACCAATACAAAAAACTAATCTGTCTGGAGAAAAAGTTGCAATGTTGACTAATAAAACAAAGCTGTTTTTTTTTTCTTTCAAACTGTCATTGCTCAAAACATAATATTGAATCAAAATCAATGTTGTTATGAATTATTGACCTATCCAAGGTTCCGATTACTTCACATCAATATTCCACTAAGAAAAATATTTTTGGTGGAAGATTTTGCAAATTTGGTAAGTAAATAACCCAAAAATTTATATTTTGTTGTTTTCTTACTGTACCGAAAATGAACCGAACCGTGACCTCTAAACCGAGGTACGTACCGAACTGAAATTTTTGTGTACCGTTACACCCCTACCATACACAAATGCTGAGGCCAAAGCTTCTTTTTTTTTTTTTGTCTAAAAGTTAAGTTATTGAGGGACAAACATCTTGATTTGTGTCTAGATAAAAGGCCAAAACACGAGCAAAAATGTGATTATATAATATGTGTTCTGAAATACATGTTTTTTGGACTGTTGGAAGAAGTCGGTGATGGATGAAGAATGAAGAATGTGTTATAAAAAAAAAAAAAAAGCTTACCTGGAATAATACTCCTGATGTTCTGAACTAGCTCGAGGTATGCCTCTCTTGTGTAGCTGTCAATCAAATCAAATACTGAAATGTTAAGCCGCAACATTTCTTACACAATACTGCGAGGCTTTCTTACCCACGGCGCATAGCTTTCAAGACCTGACTGCTGCCACTCTGGGCCGGAAGATGGATCTGTTTACAAATGTTTCCCCTCTCTGCGATCAAATGCAAAACCTACACATCGACAAAAAAAATGTTTCATAAAGGTCATCAATCTTCAGGCGACATAGGTGAACATGTTTACCCCCCAAAAAATATCTGGGAACATTTTTTTTGCCACATACACACCATGTTCAGGACAATGTGATTATGTAAATCACATGTTTTTTAATATTAATATCAGGGGAGTGGTATCTTATAAAAAATCTGAAAAAGTCCAAAATGTGATAAGGAACAAGTAATGTTACGAGGCAACTTCACTTTGTGTACATGCTAATTTTGCATTAATTATGATAAATCCAAATTCAAATGCGTGATTAATCAGATTTTAAAAAATTGTATTTAAGAACCAGTTAATAGGTTTACTTGTTATAAGACTGATGTTTTGTTTTTGTGGTTTTAGGTCTTGTTTGCTAAAAAAAAAAGGAACGGTTGACATGTGATCAATCAAATGTTTTAAACAGAAATAAAAAGACAAAAATAGTTGTCATTTTGAAATTTGATCGCATCTGCGTGAATTGATATCGCGCTTATTCATGCAGCACGACGGAATTGATTCATGTACCTCATCGGGGAAGTCCTTGGGATGTGGTGACGTGAATCTGACCCTCATTTTGGGATCCACCTGAGATATTCTGTCCAGCAGGTCAGAGAAACGCAGACCTCCCTGCTTGGCTCGATAAAGCGTCTTAAAGCCGCGGCTCATCTTGGTGGGACTCGCACCCCAGAACTGCTCTTCCGATGTGTCTCTGTAGCTGTTCACGTTCTGGCCCAGCAATGTCACCTCCTTCACGCCCTGAAAGGATGCGCACCACACATACAACTCAAACACTGATCGATTTCATCAATTAACTTCACTTTTGTTTTCGAATAGTTCTAATCTAGTACAGCGGTACAGGGCTCTTAACTTAAAACACTTGCATCTCTAATCAAAGCCTCCCATTAAAATGTATTATAATCTATTCAATTGGTGCTTGGCGCCCCAAAACAGCACAATGTTAACAAGTAACATGCCTTCTAAACAGAAAAACTAACTTTTAGTCAACAAATACTGTAGAAAAAATAGAATGTACAAACGCTAAAACCAGTGAAGTTGGCACTTTGTGTAAATGGTAAATAAAAACAGAATACAATGATTTGCAAATCCTTTTCAACCTATATTCAATTGAATAGACTGCAAAGACAAGATACTTAACGTTCGAAATGGAAAAATGTGTTATTTTTTGCAAATATTAGCTCATTTGGAATCTGATGCCTGCAACATGTTTCAAAAAAGCTGGCACAAGTGGCAAAAAGACAGAGAACGTTGAGGAATGCTCATCAAACACTTATTTGGAACATCCCACAGGTGAATAGACTAACTGGGAAGAGGTAGGTGCCATGATTGGGTATAAAAGCAGCTTCCATGAAATGCTCAGTCATTCACAAACAAGGATGGGGCGAGGGTCACCACTTTGTCAACAAATGCATGAGCAAATTGTCGAACAGTTTAAGAACAACATTTCTCAAAGAGCTATTGCAAGGAATTTAGGGATTTCACCATCTACGGTCCGTAATATCATCAAAAGGTTCAGAGAATCTGGAGAAATCACTGCATGTAGGCGATGATATTACAGACCTTCGATCCCTCAGGCGGTACTGCATCAAAAAGCGACATCAGTGTGTAAAGAATATAACCATATGGGCTCACCACCACTCAAAAAACCACCGCCAGTAACTAGTTTGTCGCTACATCTGTAAGTGCAAGTTGAAAATCTACTATGCAAAGCAAAAGCCATTTATCAACAACACCCAGAAACGCTGCCGGCTTCACTGGGCCCGAGCTCATCTAATATGGACTGATGCAAAGTGGAAAAGTGTTCTGTGGTCTGACGAGTCTACATTTCAAACTGTTTTTGGAAACTGGACATCGTGTCCTCCGGACCAAAGAGGAAAAGAACCATCCGGATTGTTTTTTGCGCAAAGTTAAAAAGCCATTGGGGTGGTATGGGGGTGTATTAGTGCCCAAGACATGGGTAACTTACACATCTGTGAAGGCGCCATTAATGCTGAAAGGTACATACAGGTTTTGGAGCAACATATGTTGCCATCCAAGCAACGTTACCATGGACGCCCCTGCTTATTTCAGCAAGACAATGCCAAGCCAAGGTAATCAAAAAGGTTAACCAACGAACGAGATTTCTCTACAGAATTTCCTCTCTGGTCAACAAAAGCACCTTGAGGATTCTGGCGGGAACTCTCGTTCAACCCTTTTTCGATTACGCATGCTGGTACCTTAGCACCTCCAAAACCCTCAAATCTAAACTCCAAACATCTCAGAACAAGCTAGTCAGGTTACTTCTAGACCTCCACCCCAGATCCCACCTCACTCCTACCCACTTCTCTAAAGTGGGCTGGCTCAAGGTGGAGGACAGAGTTAAACAACTTGCACTGAGCCTAGTCTATAAAATCCACTACACCTCCCTGATACCGAAGTACATGTCAAACTACTTCCTTAACGTAAATGACCGCCATAACCACAACACCAGGGGGAGCTCCACTAACCACGTTAAACCCAGATTCCGAACTAACAAAGGTCTTAACTCATTCTCTTTCTATGCCACATCAATGTGGAATGCGCTCCCAACAGGTATAAAAGAAAGGGCATCTCTATCCTCCTTCAAAACCGCAATAAAAGTTCACCTCCAGGCAGCTACAACCCTAAACTAACACCCTCCCCGGATTGCTAATAATCAAATGTAAACAATCAAATGCAGATACTTTTTCTTTTTTCTTATGCCTTCTGATCTCTCTCTCTATGTCCACTACTTGATGTCCATATCCTCCCCCCCCTCCACACCCCTGATTGTAAATAATGTAAATAATTCAATGTGATTATCTTGTGTGATGACTGTATTATGATGATAGTATATATGATAGTATATATCTGTATCATGAATCAATTTAAGTGGACCCCGACTTAAACAAGTTGAAAAACTTATTCGGGTGTTACCATTTAGTGGTCAATTGTACGGAATATGTACTTCACTGTGCAACCTACTAATAAAACTCTCAATCAATCAATCAATCAATCAATTCAATTGAATATAAGTTGAAAATTATTGGCAAATCATTGTATTCTGTTTTTATTTACGAATTACACAACGTGCCAACTTCACTGGTTTTGGGTTTTGTACTTCTAACAACTAAAGTAGTTTTACGAAGTAATGTAATAATATCCATCCATCTTCTTCCGCTTATCCAAAGACGGGTCGCGGGGGCAACAGCCTAAGCAGAGAAACCCAGACTTCCCTCTCCTACGTCCAGCTCTTCCTGGGGGATCCCGAGGCGTTCCCAGGCCAGCAGGAAGACATAGTCTCTACACTGTGTCCTGGGTCTTCCATGTGGTCTCTTGCCCTTTTCAGTTTTAACTGAAAGCTCATGACCATAGTAATGTAATAATATGTAATAATAGTATGTAATAATAATGTACAGTGGACTTCTACGGTATCTCCTTCAAGCTGTTTCTCTGTCACACAAACCATCAGCAGCTTTTCCATATTTTCATGGAAAAATGTCAGCCGCTTGGTAATCATTTTAACATTCTTGACTAGCATTATACTAATTCGGCTTAAGTATGGTGCAGACCAGCAGTGATACCTTTCAATTGCTTTGCCAAGTCTGCTACACACATTTTTGAAGATTTATTTTTATAATTCAATGACTAGCATCCATTTCTTCTTCTCAGCACTGTCCTTCACTCTCTCTTTATTCCTTCCCTTGGTTGGAAAACAAACTTATGGCAATCTCTAGCTAAAAGCTAATGCCAGCGAGTAAGACCAGATGTTTTGGGCAGATCTTACGGGGTTCACTGTGACATTTGCACCAAACACTGTTAAATTGAGTTGAGGTACCACAGTACTTTAACTCACCTGGTCTGAAAGCATATGGACTTCCTCAAGAACAGAGCTGACAGGTCGGCTCCTCTCGCGGCCGCGCGTGAAGGGAACAATGCAGTAACTGCACATATTGTCACAGCCCCGCATGATGGACCTGCCAGGTCCAAACATGCAAATCATTTGAGTACAGAACATGGAAGACTAAAGTGCAACAACACGAGTCCCTGTGACACAACTTACACAAAAGCACTGTGGCCCTGTGCAGAGTGATGGACGGGCATAATGTCAGCGTAGGTCTCCTCTAACGACAGCAACAGGTTGCTTGCTTGTTGACCGCCCTCGGCTACAGTCAACAGGCGCGGAAGGTCGCGGTAGGCGTCTGGCCCGGCGAGAACGTCCACGAGCTTCTCGCGCTCCAAAAGCTCCGTCTTCAATCTCTCTGCCATGCAACCTGCACAGGCATACATTAAATATGATTATTTTTTTAAGTCCCTCAAAAGTATCTATCATGCTAATTGAACACACATGTAAAACATCTGTAAATGTTTTAATAGCAAGATCAACTAGAAAAGGGGTGCCCAAACTATGGCCCACTAACTACTGGATAATGATTTTATATATATATATATATATATATGTATATATATATATTCATATATATATATATATATATATATT
>NC_084731.1:20182904-20270404 GCF_033978785.1 Entelurus aequoreus | reverse complement strand
AATATAAAAATATATATATAAATATATATATATATATACATAAATAAATAGATGGATAGCTAGATAGATAGATAGATAGATAGATGGATAGATAGATACAGTAGATAGATAGACACACATAGTTATACATACATATGGATGTAACTTTTAAAAATGAACAACAGTGCCAAAGTAAATTAAAGGGGGACAGCGGTTTTTGTTAGTAATGTGTCCAAAAAAGAACGATGAAAACCTAATCGTAAAAAAAACCAAACCGTACTTTAATTGGAAGTGTAACTCGTCATGGAAATCAGACATCCAGTACCTAAAATCCCAATTTTCATTGGCGTTCGACTCTTAAAGCGTTTCTTCTTCATCGCTGTCAGTTGTTGTAGTCTGTTCCAGATGGTTTGTTCTGCTTTTTCTCTGTTAAAAAATGAATAAAATAATATATTGTGTTAAACCCAATATCATAGAATATAGCTGCCTCACATGCAAACCATCCTGAATAAGGATTATGTGAGCAGTTCCTACCTTATGGAGCATGTTACAAGCAGGACAACATCTGCCTGCACACAAAGTCAAAGGATGAATAACATTTATCTAGATTTACACAGACACACGCACACACATATATATACATACATACACAGATATATATATACATACATACATACATACATATATATATATATATATATATATATATATATATATATATATATATATATATATATATATATATATATATACATACTGTACATACATACATTCATATATACAGTGGGTACAGAAAGTATTTAAACTCCTTTATTTTTTTTAGTCTGTTTCATTGAAGCCATTTGCTAAAATCAAAAATGTTAGTTTTATTTCACATTAATATATACTCAGCACCACATCTTGACAGAAAAAAACCCAGAAATGTAGACTTTTTAAGCATTCAGACCCTTTGCTCAATACTTTGTGGACGCCCCTTTGGCGGCCATTACAGCTTCAAGTCTTTGTGAATACGATGCCACAAGATTGGCACACCTATCTTTGGACGGTTTCAGAAGCACGTTGGTGGCAGCATCATGCTGTGAGGATGGTTTTAGCGGCAGAAACTGGTAGACGAGTCAGAATAGAGGGAAAGATAAATGCAGCAATTTTTGAGTTCTTTTTATTATTTTATATGCAAAAAAATATGTTTTTTTCTGTTAGGATGGGGTGCTCAGTGTACATTAATGAGAAATAAAAACTGTTTTTTATTTTAGCAAATGGCTGCAATAAAACAAAGAGTGAAAATGTGTTTCACTCTTCATATGTGCTGTATGCATACATAAATACATACAGTACATATATACATATATTATCAGTACAGGCCAAAAGTTTGGACACACCTGACTTCTGCACAACACAACTGATGGTCCCAACCCCATTGATAAAGCAAGAAATTCCACTAATCAACCATTTCAGGTGACTACCTCTTGAAGCTCATCGAGACAATGCCAAGAGTGTGCAAAGCAGTAATCAGAGCAAAGGGTGGTTATTTTGAAGAATCTAGAATATAAAACATGTTTTCAGTTATGTCCCCTTTTTTTTGTTAAGTACATAACTCCACATGTGTTCATTCGTAGTTTTGATGCCTTCAGTGACAATCTACAATGTAAATAGTCATGAAAATAAAGAAAACGCATTGAATGAGATGTGTCCAAACTTTTGGCCTGTACTGAACATATACATACATGTATACATACAGACATGTATATATACACATCCATTTATAAATGTACACACATACATTTTTATATGTATACATATGTATACATGTATATATACATATAGTATATCTACGTTAGGTCAGGAAAAAACACAGAGGCTATTTCATCCCTACATAAAATCCCCTGACGAGCAGGGAAACCTGCGAAACAGGCTTGTAGGGATGAAATAGCCTCTGTGTTTTTTCCTGACCTATCTATATACATGTATACAGAATATACATAAACACATATGCACACACATACCATACACACACATTGATATGTACATATATATACACACATATATAAAAGGTGTATATATACATGTGTACGTATATGTTTATACATATAAATATATATGTAATTGTATTATGCATACCTCATTTAAATATGTGGTGCGTTGATATCCATTCCTTTGTAGAATGGACCAGGCAATCTCTGTGTCATTTACATTCATTTGGCATCCATATGTTTCAAAGTAGACTGTGACAAGACAATGCATTAGTTCAGCCATCCTCAAACTGTGGTACTTGCAACATTAGTAGTACGCGGGCTCTATCGAGTGCAGACCTGGGCAAATTAAGGCCCGGGGGCCACATGCGGCCCGTTGAGCTTTTCAATCTGGCCCGCAGGACATTCCCCCCCCATTTTTTTCGATATTTAAGATCGATTTGTACCCTTCGCATTCATATTTCGCTGTGTTTGTTGCATTTTTGTTGCGTTTCGCTTGATTGTAAAATATGTGGATGGACAGTCAATATTCAGTGTTTTATCGTTCATAGTTAATGTTGTAAATCCCACATTATTTATTTTCATGTACATTCTGGGTGTCTCATTCAGTAATTTTTTTTTTTTTAATTCCATTCCGTTTTTTAAGGCGGTCTTTCATAACGTTTTAGCATTCAATCAGACATTATTGTGAGGTTTTGTATTAGTGTTCCTAAAAATCAGATATATTTTTTTAGATCTTTAAGATGGAAACTGTAGCTGCCGATATGATGTGCATTAGGGCCGTGAATCTTTGGGTGTCCCACGATTCGATTCAATATCGATTCTGGGGTCACGATTCTATTCAAAATCGATTTTTTTTCAATTAAACACGATTCTCGATTCAAAAACGATTGTTTCTCGATTCAAAAGGATTCTCTATTCATTCAATACATAGGATTTCAGCAGGATCTACCCCAGTCTGCTGACATGCAAGCAGAGTAGTAGATTTTTGTAAAAAGCTTTTATAATTGTAAAAACAATGTTTTATCAACTGATTGCAATAATGTAAATTTGTTTTAACTATTAAATGAACCAAAAATATGACTTATTTTATCTTTGTGAAAATATTGGACACAGTGTGTTGTCAAGCTTACGAGATGCGATGCAAGTGTAAGCCACTGTGACACTATTCTTTTTTTTTATTTTTTATAAATGTCTAATGATAATGTCAATGAGGGATTTTTAATCACTGCTATGTTGAAATTGTAACTAATATTGATACTGTTGTTGATAATATTCATTTTTGTTTCACTACTTTTGGTTTGTTCTGTGTCGTGTTTGTGTCTCCTCTCAATTGCTGTTTATTGCAGTTCTGAGTGTTGCTGGGTCGGGTTTGGTTTTGGAATTGGATTGCATTGTTATGGTATTGCTGTGTATTGTTTTGTTGGATTGATTAATTAAAAACATTTTTAAAAAATAAAACATTTTTTTAATAACGATTTTTTTTAAATGAGAATCGATTCTGAATCGCACAACGTGAGAATCGCGATTCGAATTCGAATACATTCTTTCCCACACCCCTAATGTGCAGTGATGTTTTCAAATTACCGCAAGTATTGAACTACAAAGTATTTCAACGGTTGGAATCTGCGCTTTTGCATAATATGTTGTCAATATTCAGTGTTTTATCATTCATAGTTAATATTGTAAATCCCGCATTCTTTATTTTCATGTACATTCTGCGTGTCTCCTTCAGAAAAAAAGGGAAAATAGCATTCTGTTTATTTTAAGCAGTCTGTCATAACTTTTTTAGCATTCAATCAAATATTATTGTGAGGTTTTGTATTAGTGTTCCTAAAAATAGATATACCGGCCCCCAGACATATTTTTTTCTCTAAATTTGGCCCCTCATGCCCAGGCCTGATCTAGTGGTACGCCAAAGGATCACTTGATAAAGTACAGTGTTTTATTTTCCTATATTCAAACACAGTGTTACTGTTCAAATTGTGTGTCAAAAACATTAAATGTATTTGGTAAATAACATATCTGCCTTATGCTACTTTATTTTAATGATGGTCATTGTGGTGGTAACTGGGCAGCAATTAGAAATTTCAGAAATAGTAAAAAAATGGATGTGTAGTTTATTATCTGGTCCAAATGAAGAAACTATTCAGACAAATTCCATTACCTTTTCGTGAATTCCCCATCTCCAAGTCGTCGTGGAAATAGTCATGTTTGTATTCTTTGTCTGCAACACTTCCTTTCGTACTTGGGACTCCTCTGATAAAATCGGAAAAACTTGGACCGGAGGAGATTTTAGTCTTGAATGTTTTCCTTTTCTCGTTTGAATGACAGCACAACCTGACCTGTAAACTCCTGAAGGGTGTCCACGCGTGTGAAGAGGAAAATAAAGTACTTAGGTTCTTAAATTGTCTCATGTCTAGTTCGCTAACTACACTCGTTTGATTAGCACTTATTTCCAAATATATTACTTTAATATAGCATTTGAAGCTACTACGTGAGCTGTTTGGGGATACCAGCGTGAGCCTCGCTGACACCAAGAGCACAATCGTCTATTTTCAAAGCGTCGCCATGACAAAACCGGAAATGACTATTCGCTCAAAAACACCGCATTGGTTGACAGTGACGAGTATGAGTGAAATAAACCGCATGTAGACAGCAATAAAATATGTATTTAAAATGTTTTACAATATTACTTTAGTCGGGAAAAGTCCCACTATTTCACGAAACCGACGCCGCTCGGTACACGACGGTGCGCTTTGAAACGAACTCGGATATGTTTTACTGGGAACTCTCTTCATATTTCCTGGTGCCTGCAGTCCGTCCATCATTACGGTTTGTCGAAATACGTGACTGCCATAAACGTTCCGGACATATTTGCTGTGGAGCGTCTCTCGAATTGCCTAATTCTCATACAGATTTGAATAAAAGACATTTTGGGTTGGTGCACTAATTGTAAGTGTATCTTGTGTTTTTTATGTTGATTTAATTAAAAATTAAAAATAAAACCCAAAAAACCCCATACCGATAATAAAAAAAATCGATACCGATCATTTACGATATTACATTTTAAAGCATTTATCGGCCGATAATATAGATATTATCGGACATCTCATATATATATATATATATATATATATATATATATATATATATATATATATATATACACACACACACATATATATATACATACATACATTATGTATGTACATATATACATACATACATACATACATACATACATACATACATACATACATACATACATACATACATATATATATATATATATATATATATATATATATATATATATATATATATATATATATATATATATATATCCAAAGACATGCACCTGGGGATAGGTTGATTGGCAACACTAAATTGGCCCTAGTGTGTGAATGTGAGTGTGAATGTTGTCTGTCTATCTGTGTTGGCCCTGCGATGAGGTGGCGACTTGTCCAGGGTGTACCCCGCCTTCCGCCCGATTGTAGCTGAGATAGGCTCCAGCGCCCCCCGCGACCCCGAAGGGAATAAGCGGTAGAAAATGGATGGATGGATGGATGGATGGAAACTAAAAACATTTTCTTGAATAAAAAATAAAGTAAAACAATATAAAAACAGTTACATAGAAACTAGTAATTAATGAAAATGAGTAAAATTAACTGTTAAAGGTTAGTACTATTAGTGGACCGACCATGTGTGCTTACGGACTGTATCCCTTGCAGACTGTATTGATATATAATGTAGGAACCAGAATATTAATAACAGAAAGAAACAAGCCTTTTGTGTGAATGAGTGTAAATGGGGGAGGTTTTTGGGTTGGTGCACTAATTGTAAGTGTATCTTGTGTTTTTTATGTTGATTTAATAAAAATTAAAAAAAAACAAGAAACGATACCGATAATTTCCGATATTACATTTTAAAGCATTTATCGGCCGATAATATCGATATTATCGGACATCTCTAATTATATATATATATATATATATATATATATATATATATATATATATATATATATATATATATATATATATATATATATATATATATATATATATACACACACAGTATATATACACAAACATACAGCCCGGCTCCTGGCCAAATTGCTTTAACCCAATGTGGCCCCCGAGTCAAAAAGTTTGGGGACCCCTGCATTAGACAATACATGTTAATATTAAAATCATGGCCGTGTTTCTATCTATGTAGATTAGTTGGGCAAGAACACATAATGAAGAGAACTCTATGGTTATAATCACATACCCAGAAGTTATAAATATGCCTCATTATTTCATGTTTGCACTGCATGTTTAATGTCATGTGGAGCATAAGCTCATGTGTCAATGTGTCTATTGATCATTTAAATTTCATTTAAATGATCAATATACACACGGACACAGGATGTGTTGGCTACTTTCAGTCAAAACAATGCCAAATCATTGCCTGTGCAAACAAAACAAAAAGTTCCGAAGAAGGCATGATTCAGATGTTGGGAGTGACTGGAAGCGTGCAGGTTGGGTATAATGTGACCATGGGTGCAAGGGAGAACAATCAGTGGTGTTCCAGTGCTTTGTGGCGGAGAGAGATGACAGGAGTGGGCAGCACAGTATAAAGAGGAGCTACAAGGATCACACACAATATTTCACAGTGGGTAAGCAAGTGTGTGCTTTTTTCTACATGCATGTGCTATTTCCAATTGTATTTTGTAGAAGGAAGTGGAGTTACGGCATTTTTTTTTTCCCAATGAAATTTCCACTGCTGTCATTTCTTTTAGCTGTCCATTCTTGTATGTGATCACCTTTATAATGGAGAAAGCTGCACTGCTGCTGTTTTATTGCCTGCTCACGTCTACATCAGGATACCCACTATACCCATCCATCAGGTACATTCAAATAAATATTTAGTGTGTCGTTTATTTTTATTTTTTAAGTCAAAATAGTTTCCTTGTACAGCATTACACTCAAAGGATGTAATAAGTGCAAAGATGCAGCCTTTGGTAGGGTATTTTCAACCTGCAATTTTCATGCCAAAAGACTAAAATGTGTGTATTAGTGCCATAGTCATTTTATTACGATGTAAATGTATTATTATTATTATTTTGTTGAATTGTGAAACTCTTTGTATGATGTATATCTACATAAAAACCATTTGTTTTATTGGTAGATATTTGTAAATGGTACAATAGTCCAGTATGTGTATGGCAAGATGTATATTTGTAATATAATCTACTTTATTGGGGGTATTTTGCAGGTTTGGCCAGAGGGACATGTCGATCCTAATGACATCATCTCTAAAGAATCCACTGCAGCTTGAAGACACAAGTTCTTCCCAAGAGAGTGCAGAGTTACGGTCAGTATTTTGTTATTGTAGACTGTAGTGCTTGGAAGGATTATCGACAATCATATAGGAATAGTTACTAGCTACATGCCGATTCATGGCATCAGTGTCCAAACTTGTTTCACTTTTGCTTGCCCCATCACTTCTGTTCTGTTGTATTACTGCAATTTCTATGATTTAGTAGACTACTTCCAGTCTAAGTAGTTTATTATACATTATATATTTTGTGCAAGGTTGCAGCTGTCATTAATTACTTGCAAGAGGAGCGATTGCGTTACTTAAATGACACAGTCTATTCTGTCATACTATTGCAATTTCTATGACTTTGTGGACTATTTCCAGTCTTAGTAGTTTATGGGTTACATATTTTGTGCAAGGTTGCAGCTGGCATTAATTTCTTGTAAGAGGAGCGATCGCGTTACTTAAATAGCACAGTCTATTCTGCCATATTAATGCAATTTCTATGACTTTGTGGACTGTTTCCAGTCTTACTAGGTGTTGTGATTATATATTTTGTACAAGGTTGCAGATTCCATGAATTACTTGCAAGAGGAGCGATCGCGTTACTTAAATAATACGGTCTATTCTGCCATATGATTGCAATTCTATGACTTTGTAGACTATTTCCAGTCTCACTAGTTATTATATATTTTGTGCAAGGTTGCAGATTCCATGAATAACTTGCAAGAGTGATTACGTTAGTTAAATAATACGGTCTATTCTGCCATATCATTGTAATTTCTATGACTTTGTGGACTATTTCCAGTCTTAGTAGTTTATATGTTGTATATGTTTGCAAGGTTGCAGCTGGCATTAATTACTTGCAAGAGGAGCGATCGCGTTACTTAGATAACACAGTCTATTCTGCCATATTATTGAAATTTCTATGACTTTGTAGACTATTTTCAGTCTCACTAGTTGTTAATATATATTTTGTGCAAGGTTGCAGCTGCCATTAATTACTTGCAAGAGGAGCAATCGCATTATTTAAATAACGGACTTTTTTGCCATATTACTGCAATTTCTATGACTTTGGAGACTATTTCCAGTCTCACTAGTTGTTAATATATATTTTGTGCAAGGTTGCAGCTGCCAAAAATTACTTGCAAGAGGAGCGATCGCGTTATTTATAGAACAGTCTATTCTGCCATATTACTGCAATTTCTATGACTTTGTGGACTATTTCTCGTCTTAGAAGTTTATTATGGGTTATACATTTTGTGCAAGGTATCAGCTGTCAATAATTACTTGCAAGAGTAGCGATCGCGCTACTTAAATAACACTGTCTATTCTGCCATATTATTACAATGTTGTATAACTTTGTGGACTATTTCCAGTTTTAGTAGTTCATAATATGTTACATATTTTGTGCAAGGTTGCAGCTGTCATTAATTACTTGCAAGAGGAGCGATCGCGTTACTTAAGTGGACCCCGACTTAAACAAGTTGAAAAACTTATTCGGGTGTTACCATTTAGTGGTCAATTGTACGGAATATGTACTTCACTGTGCAATCTACTAATAAAAGTTTCAATCAATCAATCAAACTTAAATAACACAGTCTATTCTGCCATATTATTGCAATGTCTATGACTTCGTGGACTATTTCTAGTCTTTGTAGTTTATTATGGGTTACATATTTCGTGCAAGGTTGCAGCTGCCATTAATTACTTGCAAGAGGAGCGATCACGTTACTTAAATAACACAGTGTATTCTGCCATATTAATGCAATTTCTATGACTTTGTGGACTTTTTCCAGTCTTACTAAGTGTTGTGATTATATATATTCTACATAGTTGCAGATTCCATGAATTACTTTCAAGAGAAGCGATCACGTTACTTAAATAATACGGTCTATTATGCCATATTACTGCAATTTCTATGACTTTGTGGGCTATTTCCAATCTTAGTAGTTTATTATACGTAATATATTTTGTGCAAGGTTGCAGCTGTCATTAATTACTTGCAAGAGGAGCGATCGTGTTACTTAAATAACAGTCTAGTCTGCCATATGATTGCAATTTCTATGACTTTGTGGACTATTCCCAGTCTCACTAGTTCTTGTGATTATATATTTTGTGCATGGTTGCAGCTGCCATTAATTACATGCAAGAGGAGCGATCGCGCTATTTAAATAACACGGTCTATTCTGCCATATTAATGCAATTTCTATGCTTTGTGGACTATTTCCGGTCTGAGTAGTTCATTATGGGTTACATATTTTGTGCAAGATTGCAGCTGGCATTAATTTCTTGTAAGAGGAGCGATCACGTTACTTAAATAACACTGCCATATAAATACAACGTGACAAAGTTGAAGTTTATTGGGTTCTTAATTACGTTTTTGAAACTGCACGATTTTTTCCCTTATAGTTTTCAACTAACTTGAAGTGTTTTGTCAAGAGGATTAGTTGTAATATATACATTTTCAGAATGTGTTTGTTCTTTTTTTGTCAAAAGTAAAACAAAGAAAACAACCTAAAGTTGTCATATTTTTAAGTTATTATGCCTTGATTTTACCAGTCCGGACCACTATACTGTATATGCACACATAGTGCAATCAGGTCGAGACCCAGATGAGGACGACGACGAGCATGCAGATTAACTTCCCTGAGACGGTTTGTCACAGTTTGTGCAGAAATCATTTGGTTATGCAAACCAATTGCTGCAGCAGCTGTCTGGGTGTCTGGTCTCAGACAATCATGGAGATGCACCTGCTGGATGTGGAGGTCCTCGGCCAGTGTGGTTATACGTGGTCTGCAGTTGTGAGGCCGGTTGGATATACTGCCAAATTCTCTGAAACGCCTTGAAATGCCGACTGCACGCTCCCTCAAAACCTGTGGAATTGTGCTATGTGATAAAACTGCACATTTTATAATAATAATAATAATGATTAGATCTATATAGCGCTTCACAGAGAAGTGAGAACCAAGCATTCATTCACACCTGGTGGTGGCAAGCTACTTTCATACATTTCATATACCGATGGAAGCGTGGCTGCCAGTTTGCTTTAGTGTGGCCTTTCATTGCCTAAGACACACCTGTGCAATAATCATGCTGTTTAATCAGCATTTTGATATGCCACACCTGTGTACATAGTAAAAGTTTTAAATCACAGGTGTCTAACTCAAGTCCCGGGGGCCAGATCTGCCCCGTGACATCATTTTATCTGGCCCGCAAACACCTGGAAAAGATGTGTCAATAAAGTACTTAATATTTCCTCACCAAATGTAATAGATTTTTTTTCAAATTGACAAAAAATATATGTACTGCTTGAAATTGCATGCCTTTTAAACTTTAATAGTATCCATTATTGCACCAAATATTACAGTATATTATCATACTTTCCAAACATTTTTTGTCTAAATAAACATACTTAACTTTACAGCAAACTACCCAACAAATTTTAAAAAAAAGACAATACATTTTACAGTGTTCTTCACAGCATATTACTGTAAATTGAAAAAAAATAATACGTTTTTTCAATAAAATTCTGTTGACTGAGCTGCCATATTTTTACTGTAAAATATTGTTTTTAACGGCGCATTACTGTAAATGGAAAGACGATACATTTGCTTTTATGGTACAAAAACTGGCAGCTAAATTGCCAGAATAAAAAAATGACTTGTACTGTTTTTCCATTAACAATATAATGTTGCAAAAACCAATGTAAATTTAACACAAAAATTCTGGCAACTAAGCTGCCAGCTTTTTCCGTAAACCCCCCCCCAAAAAAGTGGTACTATTTTTCCATTTACCGTAAAATGTTGTTAAAAAAAACATGCAAATTCATACATTATTCATACATTATTCGCTGTTACAAGCGGCCCTCTGATGGCAGCCATAACTGCCATGTGGCCCTCAATGAAAACCAGTTTGACATCCTTGTTTTACATCTTCGACTTCAACTGTTAGAATAATTGTTTGTAAGTTATCATAAAAAACTTTGTGTTGAAATGAGTTCCAGGCAAAAGGACAGGGGCTGTCTTTGAGGCCTACCAAGAGTAAGGCTCGTAAAACTCCACTGTGTAAAGGGGAGAGCCACATGAAGGGCTTTCTGTTTTCTCTCATGTATGGTAATCAACAGAAGGATGTTGTTCTGGCCCAAGGACCTCAAAGCGGAGATATGACAGGATCTGCCCAATTTCCAGACAAACTCTTTTTGAAGTATTTTACGAACTCTTTTTGAACTATTTTATGGAAGTCTTTTTGAACTGACCTTTTCTGTGAACTTTTTTGCGACCTTTGTCCTTTGGAAACAGCGTTGGCCAGGTGGTCGGGGAGGGTCCAAAATAAAAGAAGGAGGCATACAATCTTTTGGCAGAGCGTGCTAAGATACTGTACAAGGGTACAGTGTAAAGGCGACTCTCCTCAATATATTGAGTCCAAATTGAATTCTGTCTCTGTTTAATCCTTTGCCTCTTGTCTTGTTTAATAGATGTCATCAGTGTTTGAACCGGACATCAACTCATGAAAAATGGGAGCAAAAACCAAAAAACACACACAGGACACTTTGCTTATTACTTTTTTTTGTTTGTTTGTATTTTATCATGCATTTATACATATTAATTCTCAGGGGATGTAAATGGCAAATAAGATGACCTTTAATTTGACCAATTCTAAAGGTGACTTTTTGTGTCGAATCTCATTACATTGTGCAGGTAATGAAGACTAAATAGTAGGGGTGTAACGGTACGTGTATGTGTATTGAACCGTTTCGGTACGGGGGTTCCGGTTCGGTTCGGAGGTGTACCGAACGAGTTTCCACACGGACATATTAAGTAGCGTCACTCACGTTGTGTAAACAATGCACACCGAGGCACAACACACGGCATGCATTGTGTACTCAAAATGCCGGACATTTGAGGCATTTTGAGTTAGGGTTGCGTGTATTTTCAATGTACGTTCAGGGTTAAGAAGGGGTTAAAAACAAAACAAATTGTTATTCTAAAAATACTATTAAAATAAACAAAAACATAAAAGTGAAATAAAAAAGCTTAAAGGTTAAATGTAATTTAGAAAAAGTTGCAATGTTGTCTAATAAAACAAAGCTGTTTTTTTTTTTTTTTAAACTGTCATTGCTCAAAACATAATATTGAATCAAAATCAATGTTATTATGAATTATTGACCTATCCCAGGTTCAGATTACTTCACATCAAATATTCCACTAAGGAAAATATTTTTGGTGGAAGATTTTGCAAATTTGGTAAATAAATAACCAAAAAAATTACATTTTGTTGTTTTCTTACTGTACCGAAAAGGAACCGAACCGTGACCTCTAAACCGAGGTACTTACCGAACCGAAATTTTTGTGTACCGTTACACCCCTACTAAATAGTGATTCATGACCTTCAAAAATCAATTGGGACGTGACAGAATCTAAACGGATCATTTCCACTTATTTCAGCTTGGCTCGCCATGCAGACGCCATCTTTACAAACAGTTATAGGAAAGTGTTGGGCCAAATCTCTGCCAGGAAGTTCCTTCAGACCATCATGGGCAAACGTCTCGGGTAGGTATAGCGCCGAATGAGTAAAATCCCTCCCAATTGTGTGCAAATCCAGCCAGTCCATTGTATGACTAGAGCACAATAGAACTTGAATCATCAGCGTTCTTTTCCACAGAGACGAAAGTGCGAGTTTTATGAAACGCCAGTCCGATGTGTATGAAGGAACATATAAAGAGGATATGACATCCATCCAGAGCAATCAGAGGTACGGGAGGACTTCGTGAAATGGCGTCAGGTAAACAGAAGATGCAAGCAAACACACAGCAGGAAGACCTTCTCTCACCCGACTCTTTGTTCCCTGCAGACGACGGAGTGAAGCAGACACACACTGTGCTCCTTCTCACACGCATCACACCTTGTTGTCCCTGACGAAAAGAATATGATCAGGTTTTTTTTGTGTAATTTTCAGAAGAAAACACAACAATTGTGGTGCACAATAATAATATTGTACGTGTGTTTTTTTTTTTTTGTATTGACCAAAGGGAACGGAATTGGCATCAAAGTGTTGTAAACATTTGCTGGCCTAATAATAATATAAATAAAATAAGACAGGGGTGTCCAAACTTGTTTCCTTTCGGTGGCACTTAATATATATTTTATACAGTAGGGAAGGGTTTAATCATTTTGCAATGCAGTCTGCTGAAAATGATGGAAAGCGCCACTCTACATAGCAACTGACGCAGTGGTCAAAATTAGAATTGCCACAAAACTAATTTTAAGACACCGTATTTTTCAGACTATAAGTCGCAGTTTTTTTCATAGTTTGGCCGGGGGTGCGACTTATACTCAGGAGCGACTTATGTGTGAAATTATTAACACATTAGCGTAAAATATCAAATAATATTATTTAGCTCATACACGTAAGAGACTAGAAGTATAAGATTTCATGGGATTCAGCGATTAGGAGTGACAGATTGTTTGGTAAACGTATAGCATGTTCTATATGTTATAGTTATTTGAATGACTCTTACCATAATATGTTACGTTAACATACCAGGCACGTTCTCAGTTGGTTATTTATGCCTCATACAACGTACACTTATTCAGCCTGTTGTTCACTATTCTTTATTTATTTTAAATTGCCTTTCAAATGTCTATTCTTGGTGTTGGGTTTTATCAAATAAATTTCCCACAAAAATGCGACTTATACTCCAGTGCGACTTATATATGTTTTTTTCCTTCTTTATTATGCATTTTTGGCCGGTGCGACTTATACTCCGAAAAATACGGTATTCAACGCTCTCTCGCCGTCTGGCGGCTAAAGAAGATAGTAGCGTTGTCTCGATACCAATATACCAATGTATTTTGATACTTTTCTAAATAAAGGGGACCACAAAAAATGGAATTATTGGCTTTATTTTAACAACAAATCTTACGGTACATTAAACATATGTTTCTTATTGCAATAAAATAGGGAACATACAAGACAACTTGTCTTTTAGTAGTAAGTAAGCAAACAAAGGCTCCTAATTTAGTCTGCGGACATATGCAGTAACATATTGTGTCATTTTCCATTCAATTATTTTGTGAAAATTATTAAGGACAAGAGGTAGAAAATGAATTAAATGGGTTATACTTGTAATAATCACTTATTCTTCTGTTGTTTGGATACTTTACATTAGTTTTGGATGATACCACAAATTTGGGTATCAATCCGATACCATGCCGTTCGAGGATCATACATTGGTCATATTCAAAGTCCTCATGTGTCCAGGGACATATTTCCTGAGTTCATAAACATAATGTACATTTAAAAAAACGAAAGAAAATTTTGTTGTAATCATAGTAGAATCGACTAGATACGCTCATGTACTTGGTATCATTACAGTGGATGTTAGGTGTCGATCCACCAATGGCGTTTGTTTACATTATGACACCGGTGAGCTAGTGTGAAGTGAAACATGTTTAGCTATTCCTCGTCCTGCAGGGATGATACTTGTGAAAAACGTACTTTATTCGTCGCCATGGAGGCGAGGATTAGTGATTTAGAAGTAGCTAAAACACTGCAGACTGCGGATGTACTTTAGCCACTCGCTAGCTAGCCATGTTTTAAAGCACCTCTTCCTGAGGGCGTTTCAGTGTTATAACTTCACTTTTATTGTTAGTTTTTAAGCCAAAATGCATCCGTTCTCCCTTTTCTGTCTACACACTGTGTTTGTGTCTGCTTGTAAGTACTCTGTGATTGTGCACTGCCGAACATGCTCGTCTGCTCGTAAACCAGCAATGTCACGAAATGACAACGATGGGGGCCGGGGGGGATGGACCGGCACTTTTTAGAGGCGGTATAGTACTGTAAAAGATTCATGAGTATCGCGGTACTGTACTAGTACCGGTATACCGTACACCCCTATGAGATGCAAAAAGTAAACACTGCCGACTAGCGGCCAAAATAAAGAACTACGTGGGGAAGGAGTTAAATAACAGCGAGACAACATGCACATTTACAGTATTACACATACCTGAAAATGAAGTAAAAATCACATAAACTCCTTGTGCCGCTCTGCTTCCTACACAAAGAAAACACACTTTTTACCAACAGGACACGGTTCTGCGTCGTGGTCACGTGACATGACAGAGGACCGCTTCAAACAAATCGCCCCAACACTGTTACTCAAACAAAACGCACGTAGCGCTCAAAAAGCGGTTAATAACACAAAAAAACATTTGATATCTTAAGGGTACATAAAAAGTAAACAATACACGGCAAGAATTACAAAAATAAACCGTTCGTTTTTTTGTTGGGGAACGACACACAGCACGACACAAGTCAACTCAATAAGGGGAGGAGCTACAGAAGCTAGAGGAAACTACGGAAGCCTGACAGTATGCCATGACAGGAAGTAATAAATTCACACAAACATAATACTTCAATAACAAAATAAAAACTTCGGAAAATTAATAAAGTGCACTTTTAACTCCGTTACACCACACTCAAAATAGAAGTACTTTTCTGTCTTTTTCAACTCAAAAAATGTTACAGCACACATATTTAACTACTTGAAATGTGTACTGGACCATCTCGTTTTTTTGTGTGTGCAAAGTTCCTATGGCAGAGACATGGCAAAGACTTTTCAGCATAAAACGACCAAATACATGAAATATGACCACGGTATAGAATGTTGACACTAAGCACACTTCAGTGGTACAATAAGAATTTGTATTTTGGTAACGGGACTGAGATTTTACACCACCCCATCCCATACTTGCCAATCCTCCCGATTTTCCCGGGAGACTCCCGAATTTCAATGACCCTCCCAAAAATCTCCCAGAGCAACCATTCTCCCGAATTTCTCCCGATTTCCACCCGGACAACAATATTGGCAGTGTGCCTTAAAGGCACTGCCTTCAGCGTCCTCTTTTCCTCCATACAATCAGCGTGCCGGCCCGGTCACATAGTATGTGCGGCTTTTACACACTCGTAAGTGAATGCAATGCATACTTGATCAACAGCCATACAGGTCACACTGAGGGTGACCATATAAACAACTTTAACAGTTACAAATGTGAGCCACACTGTGAACCAAAACCAAACAAGAATGACAAACACATTTCGGGAGAACATCCGCACCGTAACACAACATAAACACAACAGAACAAATACCCAGAACCCCTTGCAGCACTAACTCTTCCGGGACGCTACAATATACACCACCGCTACCACCAAACCCCGCCCCCCTCTACATAAGCTGACTCTTTTTGGTTGGATTTAGACCTTGTTTGCTGATGTAAGGGCTGGTCTCCTGAGGCTTCAGTAAAACGTGGTATTGTACCATTCTGTCTCTGGGGTCTTATTTACTCAACATATATGTCATCCAAAAGAACTTGGGATTGACCAGTGTGTTTTGTACCCCAAGAGTAAGACTGGTCAAGTGCAACACCTCCTATGTGTTACCTTGTTTTTTATGGACTTGTATAACCTGCACTGCAACCACATCATTTCCCCATTGTGGGATAAATAAAGTCTATCCTATCCAGCGACAGAGAGGTGGCAAGGAGCCATCAATGATTGAGTTTGAAAGAGGTCAGTATGATTATGTATTAGATTCGGTAAGACACCCTTTGGGCGAGCCAAACAAATGACAACGGACTTACCCGCCTGTCCAACTCGCAATCCATTGTTCCCCAACTTGTGAGCAAGAAACCCAGGTTGAACTCCTCCATTTGGAGCAAGGCATTTAGCAGGCTGAAAACCAGACAAGACAGTCCTAACAAAGAAATAATCCAAAACAAAAAAAACAGAAGAAATGTGGCGGGAATTGTACCTTTTCATTTCAGGCATTTCGTGTAAGTCTTTAAAGGGAAATTAGGGCAGGAAAATATCGAAACAAAAACACATCTTGAGTCTTTTAGCTATTTGTCTATATTGTGGTGCTGTAGTGGCTGCTGGTTGCAGGAGCTCCCACTCATGTGTCCTCCTTTATGTTCTTGTTTTCATCTGTTTTTTTGCCTTTTGGCAGCGCAACAAGGAGTGGGACCTTTGGGAAATTCTGCACTGCTTTTTAGTGGACTTTTGGATCTGCCTGGGGGGAGCCTTTTGGCCATGACCATGTTAGCACCGGAGACCAACTGCTAACTCTCTTCCACACCAGAGTCCGCATGAGCTCGTGTTGAACGTCGGGATGGACGAGCTTCACGGAGCCCTGGCTGGAAGAGTAAGTATCGGACATTTTATCTCCCTGAATGGAGTCTCTCATCCGCGCAGACTGGTCGTCGGCTGGTGGGCAGCCTAGGACGGTGTCTTTGGTGGGTCTGTTCCTGTCCGTGCTACCCCACCCCAGTAGACGTGGGTGTTGAGATGGTGTGTGTTTTATTTTGTGTAGTTGACTCGGGATCTTTCTGTGTAGAGTTTGTATGTTCTCCCCGTGACTGCGTGGGTTCCCTCCGGGTACTCCGGCTTCCTCCCACCTCCAAATACATGCTGGGGATAGGTTGATTGGCAACACTAAATTGGCCTTTGTGTGTAAATTTTGTCTGTCTATCTGTGTTGGCCCTGCGATTAGGTGGCGACTTCTCCAGGGTTTACGCCGTCCCGAAAGGGGGACAAGTGGTAGAAAATGGATGGATGTGGTACAATTGTATGTGCACAAATATGTGTTTTCTATTGCTCATATTTTAGTTTTTCATTGTTTTGCTTTTGTAGTTGTATGTAAAAAAGGTGCCGTTGTAGAGGCAGCTCTGCTTTTTAATGTCCTTTGCATTCTTTAACGTTTCCCTCTTGTTTTACCTTAATTGTTTGGGGAGTTTTTGAATCTGCACTGCAAACACATTTCCCCATTGTGGGATAAATAATGTCCATCCTATTCTAAAATGAAAAACACCAAAAACTAGAGGTGCTGGAAAAGATGTCTGAATCACGATTTATTTTTTATTTCACGGTTCTGAATTAATTCAGAATTTTTAGGACATGTTTAGGACATGCTTACTTGGAAGAGGAGCATTTGTAACCCGTTATGAAAATATTTTAATATAATTTATACACCAAATAATGGTTGTCCAGGGTGTACGCTGCCTTCCGACCAAGTGCAGCTGGGATAGGCTCCAGCCCCCCTGTGAACTCAAAAGGGACAAGCCGTAGAAATGGATACTTACATAGAGTACAGGCCAAAAGTTTGGGCACACCTTCTCATTTCAATGCGTTTTCTTTATTTTTATGACTATTTACATTGCAGATTGTCACTGAAGGCATCAAAACTGACACCTGTGAAGTGAAAACCATTTCAGGGGACTACCTCTTAAAGCTCATCGAGAGAATGCCAAGAGTGTGCAAAGTAGTAATCAGAGCAGAGGGTGGCTATTTTGAAAAAACTATAATATAAAACATGTTTTCAGTTATTTCACCTTTTTTTTGTTAAGTACATAACTCCACATGTGTTAATTCATAGTTTTGATGTATGTTATGTAAATAGTCATGAAAATAAAGAAAACGCTTTGAATGAAAAGGTGTGTCCAAACTTTTGGCGTATACTGTATATTGCGACAATCAATTCTGAATGGAATCGTCACTTTGAGAATCGGAATCGAGTTGACTCTTGAGTTGTTGTAAAATTCACATTTTTACCAAAAAAGGTTCTTATAAGTAAGATCCAATTGTATTTAGTGTAGTTACTTTTTGACAATTCCATGGCATTTCTTGCCACTTCCAGTGGGTCTGCTGCACAGTTGTGTGGCCTAACAAGCGACCTAACCTAAAAAGCTTGATTTTATGGACAAAAAACACTTACCTCCATTTCTTTATTTAGGCTTTTTAATTAGAAAAAACATATCCTTACATTTCCCACACGTTTTCAGTTTATCTTGGGGCACAAACGTTTTGTATCAAATGTGAAACCACCTCTGCATTGACACAACAAACTCAAAAAGGCAGAAGTGGCTCACGTTTCTGATCTAATGAGGACCGATGATCAAATTCTGCTGCGAGCAAAAGGGACAACTAAGGGGAACGTACAAAAAAAAGAAAAACTAAAATTCCATCAAGAAACCATAAAAAAAATAAAAACAGCTAAGCACAAAGACGTCACTGGCATGTTTTACAACAAGAAAAATAATCTCACAGGAGGATGAAGTGCAATGATCAGTAGCGTTGCAGCACTCAACTGGAGGCGTCGGGTTGGACTGGTCTGATTTTGAAGACGTTTGGATATTTGGGGGATTTCCTTTCATTTGGCAACGCACAAATTCCTCCCCCGTTTGTCAGATTCGATGCATCTGTGGTTGTCTTCATATACTGATCCTTCTTCTAATTACGTCGGCTTATTTTTTCTCTGTTCTGTGAGAGAAAGAGTGTATGTTAGTGATTCCCGTCCTCGTTCTGCACATGTTGGCAAACATCCAGGATGTGAAGATGCTACATGCACTTCAATGTGTAGCAGATAATGTCACTTGGAAAATAACCATGGCTAGTATCAACAATACAACCGTTAGCTCAGTTAAATGGTAGAAACTAGAGTGGAAACCAATGGAGGGATTAACGCATTGTGGGCGTGGGAAATGGTTATGGTGGGGATGAATGCGAGGCAAAACCAGCATGTCAGTTGGGATGAGCGATCACCACACAGGCATGCATGCTGCAGGCCTACAAGGTAGTCTAAGCGGAAGCCCTTACTTCAGCATGGGAGCACAAGCAGCTCCATTGTTACAAACGGGCCATTTATCGGAGGCTCCTATACTTTGCCAACCTACTACTTTGCTCGGCGGCAATCCTGAAAAAGGAGTAAAAGAGACAGCGACGTGGAGAAGAAGAGAGATCAACTGAGAATGACAGGAAACAGGGACGTCCTCACTGAGTCATCATTAATTGTGGTTTGCTACTTGCATAAAAGGATTGAAAGCGGCGAGAAACAATGTCTTGAGGCAGTAACACAAGTGCCAAAATGGCTCATTGGATACTTAAGAGCGCTCTACAAGAAATTGCCCACTCGCAGCATCTCTCTTGCAGTCAACGCCTTCCCCAGTTGAGAACTTTGCATTGATACCAGAGCCACATGGAGAGGCACTCTTCTTTCTATTACTCTCGAGAGGCCTCAGAGCACACAGAGGTATCGAACATCTCAAAGTGTCTAATTTTTTCTCAAGGACTCAGGAGTCTTTTGTGCCATGGGCACACGTACCTCTTCACTGCTTTCTGGGCCAGCATGCGGTTTCCGGCCAGGAATGTCAAAGTCCCGATAATGGCCAGGTACTTAAGAGTCTGGAACATGTTCAGGTGGGTCCAATAGACATACATCAGTCCCAGCATGGCTGAAAAAAAAACAACTTAAAATTAATACAACATTTTTGTTATCTTATAGGTGTATTGTAACTATTTGAAAAAGTTAACATTCATCATTAGGAGTGAACCAATATCGATGTTGGATATCGGTCCGATATCAGCAGAGCAAGTATTGGATTATATCGGTTAACATTTAAAATCTCTGCAGTGTTTCCCATAAACTGCCAAGATACCTGTGGCGGTGGGGGCGTGGCTATGGGCGTGGTCACCATGACATCATCGAGTAATTTGCTTAATTTGATACAATGATATGATTTTCTCTAAAAAGGCTCAAAAAATGTATACTTACTAATTAATAATAACAATTTTGTTTTCAACGTCCATCCATCCATTTTACAATATAATTACAACACTTTATGTACATATTTATATACAGATTTGAACAATAAGTTATTCACTGAAATATATTTATTAATTGTGGTTCTTACAAAATTATATCTTATAAAAATATAAAAGCTAAAATGTCTCTTAAAGCTCTGCCCCTTTAATTAGTGCATACTAAATAATTTAACTTTAGCCTACTACTACAACCATATTATTTACCAGCAACATAAAGTGAAGAGGTGTCCTGCCACAGTCAGTAACAAATAAACAGAAAACAGTAGTGGTGGTAGATAGGCACAGAGCTTCATCAAACATCTGATCCACTGAACAAAGAGCTCCAAAAATCTTGATCCTACACTTCTCTTTTGTAAAGTAAATCTGAACAGCCGATATGGGCATCTACATCAACTATATGCTTTGCCTGAGAAGCTGGACAGGACAAAAAAAAAAAAATAAATACATTAAAAAAATTATTAAAAAAAAAAAAAAAATCTACTTGTGGCGGCCTTAATTATTTCGTGGCGAGCCGCCACAAATAAATGAATGTGTGGGAAACACTGCTTTGATACAAGCAGTCCTGCCGTGCGTTGACTTGTGCAAAGCTCGACAGCCAGTAATAATCTAAGTAAGCACAAAAGGTTGGTCTTTTTGGTATTTTGCAAAATGTAAACACGGAAGGCTATCGCCTACTTGGCGCTAGCAGCTACACGGCAGCTAAGCACAAATAGCACACGAGATAGACTGATAAGAAGGGATGTAAGATTTTCAGATTAGTCACAATTCTTATTTGTGACGATTCTTAATTAATTAAAAATACATTTAATTAAACAAAACCAGTTTTCTTTTAAGTAATATAGAAATTGATCAGGGCTGTTTATCTATTTTATGGAGGAATGTAGTTAATCATAGAACTGGCATTCAATGTTCACTAAAAAGTATAGATTTTGAATAGAGAATCGATTATGAATCAAATTGTTGTCCCCAAGAATCAAATCAAATGGTGTGGTGCCCAAATATTCACAGCCCTACTAGTAAGTGTCATTAATTGAACAACATTGCAGTAACATAACATTCGTCAATATAAGTATCAAAATATTTTTTGTTGCACATTACTTAGACACAAAATCTCCAAGGCAGGGAGGAGCGTATTTGAAAGTATTCAGTAACAAACGTGTCTGCATCATTCAACTTACTGCTTCATGCGCTAAACCTAATTATTGAGGCCACCACTTCAACTTAAAGACAGCATAAGTCCATTACAGTCAGTTAATAATAAATAGGTTAGTGTTATTCATACCTACCATAGTTATCTGTCAGAGTAATTTCATTTGATCAAGCCTTTCTAATATGCCACACTAGATAACAAGTGTGTAGGAGTCGGACTGCCATCATATTGGATTAATATTGGTATTGGCCAATACTCAAGGCTCCAATATCAGTATCGAGACACTCCTGGCTCTCCTGCGCTGATACAGCATCCAGAGAAATTGCATTGCTTTTATATATATACACACACACACACACACATATATACATACATATATCATATTTATATGTACATATAATATATTTATACACACATTTATAATAATATATCTATATACACACATATATACATATATATATATATATATATATATATATATATATATATATATATATATATATATATATATATATACATATATATACATATATATATATATATATATACATATATATATATATATATATATATATACATATATATACATATATATACATATATATACATACATACATACATACATACATACATACATATATATATATATATATATATATATATATATATATATATATATATATATATATATATATATATATATATATATATATATATATATATATATATATATATATATATATATATATATATATATACACACACACACACACACACATATATATACATACATATAAAATGCAACCCCTATTCAATTGTCTTGTTGTAAATTATGTTAATATTAAAATTCCAGATAACACTCCCATAATGCATGGTCAAATATGACCACGATGTACCCAAACAGGTATCAGCATTTTCCATTATACAAATTAAAGCAAAAAGGCACAGTGTAACAATAAAAAGGTTAAAAGTAGATAGTGATATCACAAAAACTGTGTCTTTAAATATATGTACAAGGTTTAAAAAAAAAAAAAGACATGCAAATGCTGCAGGGCCAATTATGCAAATAAGATGACAATCTACACCACCAAATATAGATTGCTGACCTATGGGAAACACTCACATGTTGATATCCCTATTACTCCTGATTGCTCATACCTAAAGCAACTTGAGTTAATTAGGATTTACAAATGGGCTTTGCTTTCCACTCAGTAGAAGTAGGAAGAAACAGTGAAGTCACTTTTTGATGAATAGTTTAAAGACTAACCTGCATGCCCTAAGTGGAAGACCATGGTGCTGGGAGAAAAGCTTAAATTGGAAATGTTTGCTCCAAGTTTAATCCACTGCAAAAGGAAGGGAGGGAAAAAAAGACAATGTCATCCCTGATGTGAACAAGGGAGCACAAAATGTGTTCACCTTCTTGCACACTAAACATTCACCTCATCCTAACAGAACAAAAACATGACACTATGGTGCTGAAGATTCTAAATAACTTCATACTTTATCTAGAAGCTTGAAAAAGTATTATATTGAAAACTTAGACTGTTTGCAATAACATGCAATAGTTTGTGCTGATTTCTCAGAGAAGAACATTTAATTGACCAATTATTTATCAATTTGTCAGACAAAATGATACAAACAAAGAAGATGGTGGACATTTTTACCAGAATGAGCAGAAGTAGGAGGGGAGACAGGACAAGTGCCGTGAAGGCGTTGGAAACAACAGTTGGGGGCTTCTTCTCTGGCTCTCTGAACAAGTGCTGCAGAATTCAATTGGGATGGGGATTGAAAACAACTGGACTGATTGATTACGGTACACCTTGTTAGCAGTAAATGCAACACGATAAAAAATAGCCTTACCTGGATCTCTGGTTTGGGTACATAGAGAGTCTTGGATTGAATAATAGCTGGGGCTTCCTCCTCCACAAACTTCAGCACAACATCAGCCTTTGATCAGATTAACAGTGAATGTCAAACATCGACACATAATAATTACCACACTGCCTCCTTGCTGAACACTTACCACATTCCACAATATTGGGTTCTCCAGGGTGGCATCCCCGACAATCAGATATAGAGAATAGGTCCCAGACATGGAGTCGAACTCTGATTTTAGCTTTGTGGTGTCTATCTCAAACTTATAAACACTCTTGTCGGGCTCAGCAACAAAAACAACCTCTTGGCCAGTTTTCTGATTGTGCAGCCGAACAAAAGTCTGTAACAGAGAGAGCAAATGACAAAAGCATTAGGAAGTCAGCAGGGAGTTTGATGCTGGTGTAAACTACAAACCTGGTGGGGGGTGAGTTCGACTCCAGTGTTGGCATCAGCCAACTGAAAGGACATGGCAAAGTTCTGATGGCTGTCTGCTGTGAATGAGCTCTTGGCTTTGGAGGGATAGTTGACCCTGCATCATTTGAAAACAACATTTAGTCTTTCGGAGTTGCTATTAAGTGGACAGTAAAAAAGTGCAAAAAGTCTTGATTTCCAACCTGGTGGTCTTTGTGCCAATGCTCTGGTCCTTATCTACCACGGAGAGGTCCATGTTGGTAATGGACACCTCGGTTGACACTTTCACTTTGAGCTACAGAATGTGTGGATATTTGCTGGTCAATACTCAAATCACAATAATTTCTCTAAGTTTGACTAAAAACTTAAAAATAAATATTAAAAACCTATTTCAAGCACATTAGGAGAATACAATGTATGTTGATAGCCTTAAAGCCATCTGTCTGTTGAGGAAAAACATCACTAATCTGTAAATGTATGTTTTTAGGGCTACTTCACTGCATACATATTTTCTTTCACTAAATCAAGGGATGATAAAATAATGTAAATCCTTTATCATTTTTTTAGGGAGTTACACCTGCATTATAAAGTTCAGGGGAACCAAAGTAAAACTCTCTAAAGGGTGAACATGACAAGCTCCAACTCATAACATAAGCAAAACATTCTGATGGCCAACAGCCGCATGAATGGCATTTACAGTATTTTCTTTTGAAATATCTTTTCACATTGAAGATCTAAAAATAACAAATGAGAAATAATGTCATCTTTCAATAAAGTCCAAAGGTTTGATTAAAATCTGGGACAACTACTGCTAAATGTTGACATTATCTCAGTAGGGACCATTGTAATTTTGCCACATTCCTGTGAGAATTTTGCGTGTGACAAAAGCATTAAGGAGTGGGATGACCCAGGGCTAGCTGCAGTGTGCTAAAACAACAACCAGGTAGTAGGGGTGTCAGAAAAAGTATTTCAAATGAATTGCGATTCTTATTTGTAACGATTGTTAATTGATTCAGGCAAATGATGTAGATGCCCCAGATTTACTTTATAAAGGAACTTTGAAGTGTTGGATACTTCTCTTGTTGCCAATTGTATTTGACTATTAAATGTTAGGGGATAATTTTATTAAACAAATCCAGTTTTCTTTTAAGTGATATATAAATGTATCAGAGCTGTTTATCTACTCTATTGGGAATGTCGTTAATCATAGAGCTGGCACCCAATGGTATTAAAGGTATTGATTTGGAATTGAGAATCGTTTTGAATTGAGATTTGATTCTGAATCAAATCGTTATCCCCAAACATTGAATCAAATCATGTGGTGCCCAAAGATTCACAACCCTACCAGGTACCATCTGTGTGCAGATAATATTGTATGATATCTTTCTCTTTCTGACTTATCAGGTCGGTAGAGCATTCTTCACTCACGCTTCAAGTGAAAATTGAGGCAAAATTAAACTGGTAACTTAATCTGTCAGGTTGTGTAGCATTACCGGTTTGCATGAAAATACATTACATACTGTATGACATACAGACATTTAATTTTTATATCAGCTGGAATTTAAGTACTCCAATCACAAATAAAGTCAAGAAGATTCAGATCAATCTTTTTTAAATGTGGAAACTGACAATCGCTGTACTGCTTTGGCAAAGTTGAATCAAATACAACAGTGCACAGAAGGTCCATTTTATCAAGAAGATCAAAGGGAAAGTGAATAACAATGATGACATTTTTTTTGTAACTATTCAACTTTTTTTGGATCTTCTACACAATAAATGGACATTCCGCTTCAGGCAGCTGGATGGTACCAGTGTTTCATCATTTGAACTGCAAAAACTTGAAGCTGCAGGTCTGACTGGTTATATCAACATTAGTGAAATTCCACAGACAGAAAACGGGCTTGGATTTGGGCCGCAATAATGGTTGGATGTCTTGTATAAACGTTAAATAGACACTCACCTCAACATGATTGGCGATCAATCGGCTATCTCCAGTCACGGAAACAGTAAACTGGTAATATCCGCTGGCTGGCTGCTGGGACATGAAGTTCAGTTCGAAGACGCCGCTGAAAAGCAAGAAAAACAAATGTACCATGTCATGTTTGCATTAAAAAATGGTTAAAAAAAATTAACAATACAAATACGTCAAGTATAAGACCTGGCCGGATGTAATTTTTTTCTGCAGCGTTAGAGCAGTCATTTAGGGATACAGCAATAGCCTGCTAGTGTTGTACATGTTAAAGTTCGGAATTCCCGTATTCATGAATGCACCTTGCAAATGTGGGATTGCTGGAAGTGAGAACTACAAAAAACAGTGTTGGAACTGAACACTGCCCATCTCAGGTTGACACATTTTCCTGTCTGCTCTATATTGCTCAAAGCGATTACATTGATTGGATGACATGTCTTTATTTTGACTTTGTGGACTGATATGTTGTCTTTTAAAGTGTTTTCTATTATGAAAGTGTTACAACAGAGGAGGGATTGTAAAGCAGCTGCTCGAGATTGTGACCCCCACACCCCAATTGCTTCAACCTAGCACAGGGGTTGGCAACCCAAAATGTTTAAAGATCCATATTGGACCAAAAAATTAAAAATAAAAATATCTGTCTGGAGCCGCAAACGATTAAAAGCCTTAAAAAGCCTTGTAATTAAGACCACACGTTGAGGCGGTACGGCCCACCTCCTCTGAAGGCTGGTTCTCCTGCGACGTGCGCTTACTAATAATGTGCGAAAAGATACTAAAATATCTATACCAAACAAAGCGGCTGTTACAGACACGAATGCGCTATTGCGTCCCACCCGCAAGGTTTCCCGCGCTTTCCTTCGCCTACAAACAGCTGGCAGTACATGGTGCGACCGAAGACCCGCTGCGGACAACGACAGCTGGGGCGAACCCGCCCGATTCATCACCCAAAGCATCCCGCTACAGCTTAACGAGCAGGTGCGTAGAAGCCTCTGACGAAGATACCGCTGCCAAACTGCTTCTGCCTTCAGTGCTCACAGTGCAGGCTGACATAGTGTACCGGACGGTCAACGACTTCCTGGGCACCGCAGAGGAGGAATGTCTGTTCTCGGGGCGCCACAGCTCACCAGGCAAACCGAGGCTCTGTATTGCACGCCTGTTAACAAGGCGGGCGCGGTATTTGGATTTAATGTATTTCATTTAATATTTATATTAATGTTAATATAAATAATATTAATGTTTGTTTAATATTAAATACATATTACATTTAATATTGATTCTGCAGTGGCCTAGTGGTTAGAGTGTCCGCCCTGAGATCGGTAGGTTGTGAGTTCAAACCCCGGCGGAGTCATACCAAAGACTATAAAAATGGGACCCATTACCTCCCTGCTTGGCACTCAGCATCAAGGGTTGGAATTGGGGGTTAAATCACCAAAAATTATTCCCGGGCGCGGCACCGCTGCTGCCCACTGCTCCCCTCACCTCCCAGGGGGTGAATAAGGGGATGGGTCAAATGCAGAGGATACATTTCACCACACCTAGTGTGTGTGTGACAATCATTGGTACTTTAACTTTAACTTAACTAACTTAACTTTACAGCATTGGAAAACATTAACAATGTTTATGTCATGTTTGTCCTCCTACAGAAACCATATTAAAACCAAAAATATGTATTTTCCCCAACTCTTCCCATTTTCATACATTTTTGAAAAAGCTCCAGAGAGCCACTAGGATGGCGCTAAAGAGCCGCAAGTTGCCGACCCTGGACCTGGAAACAAAGACTATATTTTTCCTATGACACATACTCATTGAGTGTGAATGGTACTTGGCCAAGTACAATGGTCTTGGGGGCCACTGCAAACACAGATTCCACCTGCACGACGGCTGAAGCCAGAGATTGAGACATGACGTCAGTAACAAGGAGCTGTGAACCAGAGGTAGAGATCGAGTGTTAATGAGATAAAATAGTTAAGAAACGAAATGGCAACCACAGAATTCTGTGGCGCCACGCGATACCTTGTGGCAGGATTTCATCCTCAAGCAAATTTTAAAAATAGTCTTTCTGAGGTGACTTCTAGTATTCTTACCTGCAGGGTTGGCTGGCTGTGCGACACTGTCGCCGGGCCTTGAGTGACAACAACAACTGGAACATGGAAGCGGTTGTTTGAGAGAGTAGCGGCAGCATTTGCCACACTGAAGGCCTCGGCCAGAGAGTCCCAGGATTTCTTGCTGAAGATTGAGTTCACCAGCTGAATGACTTGGTCCTGGGGGAAGACCATCCATGCAGTTTAGTAACAGACTAAATGATACAACTACACTAAGAGTAGTAAACATACTTCTTTGAGAGGGGGCTCCATATCGACATGATCCGACAAGGCGTAAGCAGCAGTCACAAACATGGCAGTGGCCTCAAGTCCCTCCTCAAATTGGAGGTAGATACCACCGACATCATCTAAACGTGCCGTCAGATCCTGGGGGTGCAAAAAGCAAACAATGGCTTCAGAAGAGAATATTAACAAAGGTAAGTGCCACAGCACCACCTGGTGGAAATTAAAGCGTTCACCTCAATTTCCTCAAGTATTCCTCCAAGCTCCGCCTGTTGGGAAAGACGGGTGGCTGTTTGCAGAGCTGAGGTAATGCTGTCCAAAAGGTAACGCAAGTGTAAACACTGAAATGATTTGAACTCATACATAAACTCTCTCCCAACCCAACTTACGCAATGACATTGTCCTCCTTATTGATGCGAGCTGTAAGAGCACCTACGACCTCCTGAGAGGTCAGAGGAAGACCCAGAGAGCTCAGCGCGCTCACAGCCCGGTGGATCTGAGTCATGCTGGAGTCTTCACTGACGGCGGCCAGGAGGATGTCACGCGTTTCATTGGACACAGGAATCTAAACAGTAAAGTTACATACCGGTAATGTAAAAAAAACCTTCAAGTCTGTCAGGTTAACCTAAAGCACTTTTTCAAAACATCACTTGAAATGTTGCACATCTGCGCTCCAGATAAAGTACAAGAGTACTTAAAGAGGCTTAAATCTTCCAGTAAAAAGCAGATACGTGCAAAACAATCTAACTATGCAATGATTCCATACTTTATTAAAAAAAAAAGATTTGTCGAGTGATATCAAGGATTATATGTCTGTCGCGTTCCCAGACATATCGAACTATTGTGCTCCAGACTCTATTCTACACAACAAAACAGATGAAAACTTGGGAAAGCATGGAGGTCTACAACTTTTTTGTGTGACTGGGTCAAGGAAATTGGTATCAAGACTCTCCTGGATAAATATGCATCGCTTTTGCTCGGGTAAGGTTGTATTTCATGATTTAACTTTGCGTCCACAGCCATGTTTGTTGCTGTTGCATGCGGCCTTTATGAGTAGCGTGTTTTTCCCCATTTTTATCAAAACATAACCATAGATGTCAACATTAGGTATGTGCTGAAAGCTTCTTTTATTATTGTTGCCTTTGGAAAAATGTAGGGGTGTAACGGTACACAAAAATTTCGGTTCGGTACGTACCTCGGTTTAGAGGTCACGGTTCTGTTCATTTTCGGTACAGTAAGAAAACAACAAAATATACATTTTTGGGTTATTTATTTACCAAATTTGCAAAATCTTCCACCAAAAATATTTTTCTTAGTGGAATATTTGATGTGAAGTAATCGGAACCTTGGATAGGTCAATAATTCATAATAACATTGATTTTGATTCAATATTATGTTTAGAGCAATGACAGTTTGAAGGAAAAAAAACAAAACTTTGTTTTATTAGTCAACATTGCAACTTTTTCTAAATTACATTTCACTTTATTTCACTTTTGGTATGTTTTTGTTTATTTTAATAGTATTTTTAGAATGTGCCGTGAGCCTTTAAAACATTAGCTGTGGGCCGCAAATGGCTTCCGGGGCACACTTTTGACACCCCTGCTATAGATAATAAAAAATAAAATCTGATAAATCTATGGATAAAAAGCAGAGCCTGGCGACGCATGCGCGTTTATCATAACTCTCTCGCTCTCTGTCTCTGCCCCTCCTTCACCAATGCTGCTGCGCGCACAATTTGTTTTGTTTTTAACCCCTTCTTAACCCTGAACGTACATTGAAAATACACGCAACCCTAACTCAAAATGCCGGAGTGGAATGTGCACTGTTGTCACTGTATTGTCGGATGAACTGTATGTATGTATGTATGTATGTAAAACGTGTCTTGATGCCCAAGACAAATTTCTCCTCGGAGACAATAAATATATTATTAGGGATGTCCGATAATATCGGACTGCCGATATTATCGGCCGATAAATACTTTAAAATGTAATATCGGAAATTATCGGTATCGGTTTCAAAAAGTAGAATGTATGACTTTTTAAAACGCCGCTGTATAGACGGACGTAGGGAGAAGTACAGAGCGCCAATAAACCTTAAAGGCACTGCCTTTGCGTGCCGGTCCAAACACATAATATCTACGGCTTTTCACACACAAGTGAATGCATGCATACTTGGTCAACAGCCATACAGGTCACACTGAGGGTAGCCATATAAACAACTTTAACACTGTTACAAATATGCGCCACACTGTGAACCCACACCAAACAAGAATGACAAACACATTTCGGGAGAACATCCGCACCATAACACAACAACAGAACAAATACCCAGAACCCCTTGCAGCACTAACTCTTCCGGGAAGCTACAATATACACCCCCCCCTCCAACCCCACTTACCTCAACCTCCTCATGTTCTCTCAGGGAGAGCATGTCCCAAATTCAAAGCTGCTGTTTTGAGGCATGTTAAAAAAAATAATGCACTTTGTGACTTCAATAATAAATATGGCAGTGCCATGTTGGCATTTTTTTCCATAACTTGAGTTGATTTATTTTGGAAAACCTTGTTACATTGTTTAATGCATCCAGCGGGGCATCACAACAAAATTAGGCATAATAATGTGTTAATTCCACGACTGTATATATCGTATCGGTAATTAAGAGTTGGACAATATTGGAATATCGGTAAAAAAGCCATTATCGGACATCTCTAACAGAAAGTCTTTAAAGAGCGGGGGGGTTTATATTGTAGCGTCCCGGAAGAGTTAGTACTACAAGGGATTCTGGGTATTTGTTCTGTTGTGTTTATGTTGTGTTATGGTGCGGATGTTCTCCCGAAATTTGTTTGTCATTCTTGTTTGGTGTGGGTTCACAGTGTGGCGCATATTTGTAACAGTGTTAAAGTTGTTTATACAGACACCCTCAGTGTGACCTGTATGGCTGTTGAGCAAGTATGTCTTGCATCAATTCGTAATGAGTAAAGCCGGTAGATCAGTGGTTCTTAACCTTGTTGGAGGTACCGAGCCCCACAAGTTTCATATACGCATTCAGCGAACCCTTCTTTAGCGAAAAATTTAAAAAAAAATGTTTTTTCAAATTCAAGACAAAGTTGTGTTTTTGGTAAAACTTTAGTATGGGGAACATATTCTAAGTAACAAAGACTTCATTTAGAGTTATTTGGTTAAGGTTAGGGTTAGGGTTATAATAAGGCCATGCCGAATAAGGCATTAATAAGTTAATTATGACTAGTTAAGAGCCAATATTTTACTAATTTGCATGTTAATAAGCAACTAATTAATTGTGAATATGTTCCCCATACTAAAGTGTTACCATGTTTTTTTAACTGGTGCACAAAATGAACCATGCATGAACATCACCTTGTTCAAACAACAAAACCAACAGTGCATAAACTCACAACAAATTACATACCTGCAAATCAGTCTGACTTCTGCTGTTGCCGTATCCATAATACGCCGATAGGTAGGAGTTTTTATTTACACGATGAGTCGGGTGTGTCTTGACCTCCGCCGAACCCTTAGGGTTCGATCGAACCCAGGTTAAGAACCACTGAGGTAGATATTATGTGACTGGGATGGCATGCACATAAAGGAAGTGCCTTAAAAGGTTTATTGTCTCTCTGTACCTCTCCCTACGTCCGTGTACACAGCGGCGTTTAAAAACGTCACTTTACTTTTAAAAACCGATACCGATAATTATGAAACCGATACTACATTTTAAAGCATTTATCGGCCGATAATATCGGGCTGCCGACATCCCTACTTTCTGTGTATAGCACAGATATTTTAAAAGATCAGGAAAATGTATTAGTTGCATACCTCACACCCAGATATGGCTTGACTGGTCTCCGCTGCAAAGAAGAGCGAGTCAACACTAGAAGCGTCAAGCTGGGATTTCAGGAACTGGCATACTTCCTATATACAACAAATATAAAATGGTCAACAATGTACACAAAGGGAACACAACTTTATGATGTTTTACATGCCTTGTGATCAGGCACGTTGGCTCCAAGTTTGGTGAGGCCAAGAACAGAATAATAGGCTGACTCCAAGTCTTTGAAGGGCTGACTAAGAAGGTTCTGAAGCCGGGCAACATCAGAGAGGGAGAGGTAGTGTGTTGGTGTGACAGCCTGGGCTCCACTCAAAGCCAGGCTAAGAAGGACCAGTCCGAGCAGCCCTGGGTGGTGGACATAGGGAAATAAATACAAATCATTTTCTGAGTTTTAATGAACACATGGACGGTGGCTATGTGAGGCTTTTTTTCTAATTTTAGACGGTTTTCATTCACTCCCGTTTCATGGCTACTGTGTGCTAGCTAGCTAGCTAACGACAGCGGTACATGAAGCAGGAAGCCAGCAGACAATACTTTCCCATACATTCGAACAAGACGCCGCCATGTTAAATACATGATACCATACAGCTGACGTGGCTCATATATGACAACCATTCCTAGCTGTATAGCGGAAAATGACAGCTTCGTTCACTTACTGCACCGTTCCATGTTTCAGTCTTATGCAGCGTCACCGAAACGGACGAGGACTTCCGGCGCAGACAAGCCTGACGTGTCGGCAGATGTAACATCCGGCTTGGCTTTTCACAATAATGGCACGCTTTTGTGTTTGTGACGTTTCCACTGAAAAAACAAATACTATCAAGTCTTTTGACAGATGTAATAATAATATTTTATTAAAAAGACGTTAAACACACTACAACGTAACAAACACTGACCAATTCAAACCAGCGCGGAAAGAAAAGCCTTATTCATACAAGTTATTGACCCTACTTACCTGGTTAATTGATGTTTGATTTTGCTCATTTGAACGTTTTCACCTCGCTTTCCGCCCGTGTGCAGATGTAACATCCGGCTTGCCTTTTCACAATAATGGCACGTTTTTTGAGTTTGTGACGTTTCACTGCTAAAAAAATACTATCAAGTCTTTGACAGATGTAAATAATAATATTTTATTAAAAGACGTTAACTACGGAGCCCCTAAAGGGACAAGGGGGAATTTTTTTTTTTAATAATTTTTTTAGAAAAGTTTCTCGTGCGCACGAGAAACTTTTTATAAAATTATAAAAATTAAAAAAAAGGTTTATTACGGAGCCCCTAAAGGGACATGGGGGGAAAAAAGTTGTTTTATGTTTTTTATAATTTTATAAAAAGAAACTCTCGTGCGCACAAGATACATGTCTTAAAAAAAATAAAAAAATTAAAAACCTTTTTTTTTTATAATAATTTTATAAAAAGTTTCTCGGGCGCACGGGATAGATACATGTCTAAAAAAATAAAAATACAATAAAATTTTAAACTACGGAGCCCCTAAAGGGACATGGGGGAATTTTTTTTTTAATAATTTTTTTTTTTTTAGACATGTATCTTGTGCGCACGAGAACGTTTTTCGTGCGCATGAGAAACTTTTTATAAAATTATTTTTAAAAAAAAGGTTTATAATTTTTCTTTTTAGACATGTATCTCGTGTGCACGAAATAGTTTCTTTTTATAAAATTATTTAAAAAAAATGTTTTTTTTATAATTTTATAAAAAGTTTCTGGTGGGCATGAGATAGTTTCTGGTGAGCACGAGATACACGTCTAAAAAAAAATTAAAACCCCCCCCCCCCCGTGTCCCTTTAGGTTTAGGGGCTCCGTATTAAACACACTACAATGCAACAAACACTGACCAAATCACATCAGCACGGAAAGAAAAGCCTTCTTCATAAAAGTTATTGACCCTACTTACCTGGTAAATTGATGTTTGATTTTGCTCATTTGAACGTTTTCACCCCGTCTTCCGCCCGTGTGTAGATGTCACATCCGGCTTGCCTTTTCACAATAATGGCACGTTTTTGCATTTGTGACGTTTCACTGTAAAAAAATACTATCAAGTCTTTGACAGATGTAATGTTTTATTAAAAGACGTTAGACACTCTACAACGCAACAAACACTGAACAAATCACATCAGCGCGTTATTGACCCTACTTACCTGGTAAATTGATTTTGCTCATTTGAGCGTTTTCACCCCGCCTTCCGCCCGTGTGCAACTGGGATAGGCTCCAGCACCCCACACGACCCCACAAACAAGCGGTAGAAAATGGATGGATATTTACAGAAGTCTTATAAACTGTTTAAAAATGTTTCCAATGCTGGGCATATCTTATAAGGCCTAAATTGTGACTACATTTTAAAGTGAAAGAAAAAAAAACAATAAATATTTACAAACTGTACATGACACAATCAAGCTTGTGTATCCCTGCTGTCAATCATTCCGTGCTTCAGAACCACATTCAAGTGTTTTGATAAATTTTCAGTCACTTAAGTTAATTGCTGGACTGGATATTTTCCAAAGCAATGTTCATGTAACACTTTTTAAATTAACCTCTCAATGCTAAATATGTTTGAATTTACACCACATGCAAAAAAACACAGTTGTGGACATCGGGTAGACGATGTACAATATATACTTTGCACATTATAAAATTACAAATGCAATATGCAATGTAAAATCTGTCTCATCAATGCAAGTCTTGTTTGAGAATTTGAAGTGTTTTGTATTGCCTTGTAAAGATGCTTGGCTGTCGATACAACCAATGCAATATCAATACCTTGTTTTCATACTTTAGAGATGCCTTTGGAATGAGACACAATCAAAAAAGCGTTTATATCTTGTCCTTGCTGAAGTTGAGGCTCCACTTTGCACAAGGTGGCGACTCGTGATGTGTTCACACACACATTTACAAGGCTGTTCGTCACAAGGGCAAACAACACAACTATCTGTTGTGTTTGTGTGACGAGCTCATACGGGAGTGCGAGTGATCTAAGACAACACCAGCGCTCTGTTTGGAGCGTTGGACTTCAGGGAGCGAAGGTAGCGCCTCGCTTTCTCCGTCATGATGAGCTGATCTTTAGTTTGTCCGCACACAAGTGTCTCCCATTCTTTGGACATCTGACGAGGGGAAGAAAAAGCACAAAAGGATAAGGGAAAGTCATGAAAAATAGTTGGTGAATAAATAAAAAATACATTAAATACAGGCTACTATCATTAAGGATCAAGTTGATTTTTCTACTATGAAATAGACACTGATAATTAAGCAGCGCAGTGGTCTCATTATTGAGACATACCCATTAGTCTCGGCGTCCCTTGAAAGCCATTTAGAGATAAATATGTTTTTTTTATTACAGCTTCATTATGTTTTTGTATTTTAACTAGAGATGTCCGATAACATCTGCCGATAAATGCTTTAAAATGTAATATCGGAAATTATCGGTATGTTTTTTTTTATTATCGGTATCGTTTTATTTTTATTTTTTATCAAATCAACATAAAAAACACAAGATACACTTACAATTAGTGCACCAACCCAAAAAAACTCCCTCCCCCATTTACACTCATTCACACAAAAGTGTTGTTTCTTTCTGTTATTAATATTCTGGTTCCTACATTAGACTTAGACAAACTTTAATGATCCACAAGGGAAATTGTTATATATTATATGATTATGATATTATATATCAATACAGTCTGCAAGGGATACAGTCCGTAAGCACACATGATTGTGCGTGCTGCTGGTCCACTAATAGTACTAACCTTTAACAGTTCATTTTACTCATTTTCATTAATTACTAGTTTGTATGTAACCGTTTTTATATTATTTTTCTTTCTTTTTTATTCAAGAAAATGTTTTTAATTTATTTATCTTATTTTATAATTTTTTTTAAAAAAAGGACCTTATCTTTACCACACCTGGTTGTCCAAATTAGGCATAATAATGTGTTAATTCCACGACTGTATATATCGGTATCGGTTGATATCGGTATCGGTAATTAAGAGTTGGACAATATCGGAATATCTGCAAAAAAGCAATTATCGACATCCCTAATTTTAACTTATTGTTCCTGTATTTTATAGCAGTGTGAATCTTATAACAACTCACGATTTGATTTAGATTCTTAGAATGACAATACGATTTAAAATACATATTAATCCATCCATCCCTTTTCTACCGCTTGTCCCTTTTGGGGTCGCTGGAGCCTATCTCAGCTGCATCATACATATTAATATAATTCTCAATTCAAACCAATTCTCACAATATATAATTATTTGGTATAAAATTATGATAAAACATTTTCGATACAGAATACAAAAGCTCCTCTTGGCTGAAAAAATATGACGTATACGAGCAAGCCCAGATATGCCCTAAAAAACATTTTTTTAAATAATAAATTGCTTTAGAATCGTAACAAATAAGAATCACAAATCAAATGTGATACAATTTTTCCCAGCACCCTTAGCGTATTTTATAGGGGTGTGACACGAAATCGAAACATGTTCTATTTTACCCTCTGGTTGAGATACACGCCCAAACCCGTTTGTAAAAAGCTAAAGAAACTTTATAGCAGGGGTGCCCATTACATAATTGTTTCTCAAATTAAACTGTTACTGACTACCACAATTATATTTCTGATTGTTTTTGTGTTTCTTAAAGCCAGAAAGTTGCCATTTATAATGACTTTAGTTTTGCGCCATGTCTGTTCAATCGCGTGAGTCCCAGCCCGAGTATTTTATATATCCTTCATGTGCGCGGTGGACAATGTGAGTGACTTAGGTGTTACTTTGGTTTAAGTTAAGTCTTACACTAAACATAACTTGCAACGCTGCCGTATGAGCAGAACTGGTTGGTAGACCAAAGACCACCCGTATTCATTTATCAAAAAGGTGGGACTTACTAGAGGTGGAGGCACCGCACCAGGAAATATGGTGCTGTCACACGGTCCCAAAAGGAAACCCTGATCCAGAATATTTTCACCAGTTTTATTGCAAAATGAAGAGCTTATATGAACCATCACAGGTTCTTCCTGTGAACAAACAAACACAATGAATGAAATATGCTTACAAAGTGTCAAAATAAAATGTCCTACAATGTTACCTGGGTATACTTGGCTTCACTCTTAGATTTGCGTTTGGATTTGGGCATCACTTGGCAGTCATCCAGGGCCAATGACTTACGCACTTTTTTCATAGGCGGACGATGCTGGGAGTAAAACACATGTTTCGTCAGAATTATTCTCTTTAAAAAAAAGAGGCTTTGTCTTGCTGAGGAGCATGCCAGTTAATGAACAAAGGATTTCACAATCTTTATTGTCAGTTGCTCTCATAGATTTGTCTTGCTGACTAACGGTAGACAACTGTAGCTGTCTTTAATATGCACATGAATTAAATTAGTGTGCCATGATTTTGCTTCCGGATTAATTGTAGACTTTGCATTTACTCATAATATGAAAAGTGTCTTGGAAGACGTTTCGCCGCTTCATCAGTTCGGCTCCTAGACTTAGATTGGTCAAATCTACAAACTTTTGTAGTTCAACGGCTGGTGCCAAAACTCCAAATATTTATACCCCAAAAACCAGGAGGATGTGCCTGGGCAAGGATGATTTTTCCCCTATCGCAGTGAGAAAAACAACTATTTTAATGCAAACGAGCATACCTAACTGTCAAAGCCAACGACAGTCGTTGAAGTGTTAATTCCCCTGGTTAGCATTGAGGTATTGTGTGGCAGATCACTGTGGATAGACTACTACCAGTCCAAAATAGTTGGAATATTCCACGTAAGCATTCCATTCAGTTGTAAACAAATGGTATTTGGGTCACCAGGATGTTTCCAACTCCTGTTAAAATGCAGAGTCTTTTAGTTCAACCATTCCTAAAAGACCAATCTAAGTCTATGAGCATGAACTGATGAAGCCCACTCGGATAAGAGGCGAAACGTCTTCCAAGACAAACCAAGCAGTCCAGTTGCGATCGATTGAATGCCCTGAGATGACAATGACCTGGATGAATGAGAATCTTCGTAGACAATAGGAAAAGTGACTTGTTATCATGAATAACTTGTAAGGAGTGATTCCATGACTTGGCTACTTATGCGTGCAATCATGTTGTGCCTTGACCCACCTATTCCAATCGTGCCAAAGGAAGGTAAATGTACTGAACTTGAGGCCTTAGGTGTGAAGAGATAAATAAATAAATGATAAATGGGTTATACTTGTATAGCGCTTTTCTACCTTCATGGTACTCAAAGCGCTTTGACAGTATTTCCACATTCACCCATTCACACACACATTCACACACTGATGGCGGGAGCTGCCATGCAAGGCGCTAACCAGCACCCATCAGGAGCAAGGGTGAAGTGTCTTGCCCAAGGACACAACGGACGTGACTAGGATGGTAGAAGGTGGGGATTGAACCCCAGTAACCAGCAACCCTCCGATTGCTGGCACGGCCACTCTACCAACTTGGTTGGTAGAGTTGGCAGATGCCTCGCTTTACTCGATAAATAATAAAACCGTCAAACTTACCATTGCTTTGCGCCTTTGCTCGGGAACAGTTGGAAGTTGTACAGTCAAATCCATCCCCACATCTCTTAGGATGACTTCATTTATGTCATCCTCAAGGTTCGGAGTCTGAGGCTGCGACAACAGCAAATGAGATGAATTAAGTGCAGCAAGCTTCTTCATTTCAATTGATAATAACATGCTATGTTTACATGCCAAGAAAACATTAAAAACTGGTAATGTTTTCGAAAAATTCTCTTACAAGTGAGACAACAATTTTAAAACCATCCCCTTTTAATGAAACTCTTTGCAATAATGACATCAGATACTAAAAACGGTTGCTGTCAGCAAAAACCCTTTGTAAAGAAACAATACGCATACAGTAAGAACCAACTGCTTCTTCTAATGCAAAACCATCATTTTTAAATATCTTTTGTTGATATGCTGTATCTGTAAATTCTGAAAAGCAATGCAATTCCTTTGCATACTGTATCAGCACAGTACATTTGTTATCAAGCAAGGGTGCCCAGATACAACTTTTTCACTTCTGATACAATGCCAATATTGGAGCCTTGGGTATTGGCTCATACCGATATATCAGCACGAAACCTACATACTTTGATTATTTTGTAGTGAGAAATGAAAGGCAAAGTTTGATCACGTGAAACTACTCAAACAATTGTAGGTATGAAAAACAGTAACATATTTATTAATAGCCGTCTGAAATGGACTTATGCTGTCTTTTAAAGGGGAACTGCACTTTTTGTGGAATGTTGCCGATCATTCACAATCCTTACGTGACAGAAGAACACATGTTTTCTTTTTATGCATAAGTCCACTCACAATGGAGCCTATGGGAGCCGCTCTATTCTGCCTATAAAAGCCCTTAAAAACATCCAAACATCTCCTTTGAGGTTTTATATACAGTACAAGCTGTGAGTATATAGGTAATGTACTAGCGGGTAGATTTATAATAAGATGTAGTATTTACATAACAACATCATTGATTATTACCCACTGGAGACCTCATAAGAGACAACAAAACAAAATAAAACATCACATACTGTACACTGTCTGCTGTCATTAGGATGTTGACTGATAGAATATTGTTATATTCCCATTTAGATAAAGAATGACTTATAATCCTCGCAAAGAAAAGAGTGGTGGAACCAAGCGTCTTATCCTGTCGTTCTCGCCATTACCGGGTCTAAATTGGCTGTCAAAGTGTACCAACTTGTCAGAATATGTTCTTGTCCTTCTCCTTTTCAGGTGAGCAGCATTATTTATGATCTACAGTAAACCACTCAATGATTTAACATTGCCACAGAAGCTTGTGATCACAGCACTGCTATAAATAGTTTGTCTACGTTAGCGCTTATAATAACAATATCACTAACACTTGGTTAATATTCAAGTCACAAAATGTAATTGGGGTATTGTTGGTGGCTTTCGGATGGTTATTTATTGGTTTTATGGGCAGAACAGAGGACCTCCCATTGGCTCCGTTGTAAGCTGACTTTTATTTAAGTTTATTTATTATTTTGAATTGTTCTGTTGTGTTTATGTTGTGTTACGGTGCGGATGTTCTCCCGAAATGTGTTTGTCATTCTTGTTTGGTGTGGGTTCACAGTGTGGCGCATATTTGTAACAGTGTTAAAGTTGTTTGTACGGCGACCCTCAGTGTGACCTGTATGGCTGTTGACCAAGTATGCCTTGCATTCACTTGTGTGTGTGAAAAGCCGTAGATATTATGTGACTGGGCCGACACGCAAAGGCAGTGCCTTTAAGGTTTATTGGTGCTCTGTACTTCTCCCTACGTCCGTGTACAGCGGCGTTTTAAAAAGTCAAAAATTTTACTTTTTGAAACCGATACCGATAATTTTGAAACCGATACCGATAATTTCCGATATTACATTTTAAAGCATTTATCGGCCGATAATATCGGACTGCCGACATCCCTAATCACTACAATACAAAATCAACCTTGTGTGCTTAAAAGGAGGACATTTAATTGGCTGTCAACGTCTTTGAAGCCTTTCACAAGGAAACACTACATAACTGCTTGTATCGGCGCACTTTTATTTGGAGATTTTAGAAGCAAGCCTGATTACTCTTTGCATATCTGATTACAATATCAGATTGGGATACTCCTATTATAAATAAGGATGTCCGATAATATCGGGCTGCCGATATTATCGGCCGATAAATGCTATAAAATGTAATATCGGAAATTATCGTCATCGGTTTCAAAATGATCGGTATCTGTTTCAAAAAGTAATATTTATGAGTTTTTAAAACGCCACTGTGTACACGGACGTAGGGAGAAATACAGAGCGCCAATAACACCTTAAAGGCACTGCCTTTATGTGCCGGCCCAGTCACATAATATCTACGGCTTTTCACACACACAAGTGAATGGAAGGCATACTTGGTCAACAGCCATAAAGGTCACACTGAGGGTAGCCGTATAAACAACTTTAACACTGTTACAAATATGCGCCACACTGTGAACCCACACCAAACAAGAATGACAAACACATTTCGGGAGAACATCCGCACTGTAACACAACATAAACACAACAGAACAAATACCCAGAACCCCTTGCAGCACTAACTCTTCCGGGACGCTACAATATACACCCCCTACCCCCACCTCAATCCCGCCCACCTCAACCTCCTCATGCTCTCTTAGGGAGAGCATGTCCCAAATTCAAAGCTGCTGTTTTGAGGCATGTTAAAAAAAATAATGCACTTTGTGACTTCAATAATAAATATGGCAGTGCCATGTTGGCACTTTTTTCCATAACTTGAGTTGATTTATTTTGGAAAACCTTGTTACATTGTTTAATGCATCCAGCGGGGCATCACAACAAAATTAGGCATCAGATTGGGATACTCCTATTATAAATAAGGATGTCCGATAATATCGGGCTGCCGATATTATCGGCCGATAAATGCTATAAAATGTAATATCGGAAATTATCGTCATCGGTTTCAAAATGATCGGTATCTGTTTCAAAAAGTAATATTTATGAGTTTTTAAAACGCCACTGTGTACACGGACGTAGGGAGAAATACAGAGCGCCAATAACACCTTAAAGGCACTGCCTTTATGTGCCGGCCCAGTCACATAATATCTACGGCTTTTCACACACACAAGTGAATGGAAGGCATACTTGGTCAACAGCCATAAAGGTCACACTGAGGGTGGCCGTATAAACAACTTTAACACTGTTACAAATATGCGCCACACTGTGAACCCACACCAAACAAGAATGACAAACACATTTCGGGAGAACATCCGCACTGTAACACAACATAAACACAACAGAACAAATACCCAGAACCCCTTGCAGCACTAACTCTTCCGGGACGCTACAATATACACCCCCTACCCCCACCTCAATCCCGCCCACCTCAACCTCCTCATGCTCTCTTAGGGAGAGCATGTCCCAAATTCCAAGCTGCTGTTTTGAGGCATGTTAAAAAAAATAATGCACTTTGTGACTTCAATAATAAATATGGCAGTGCCATGTTGGCACTTTTTTCCATAACTTGAGTTGATTTATTTTGGAAAACCTTGTTACATTGTTTAATGCATCCAGCGGGGCATCACAACAAAATTAGGCATAATAATGTGTTAATTCGGGGTGGTAGAGCGGCCGTGCCAGTAACTTGAGGGTTGCAGGTTCGATCCCCGCTTCCGCCATCCTAGTTACTGCCGTTGTGTCCTTGGGCAAGACACTTTACCCACCTGCTCCCAGTGCCACCCACACTGGTTTAAATGTAACTTAGATATTGGGTTTCACTATGTAAAGCGCTTTGAGTCACTAGAGAAAAGCGCTATATAAATATAATTCACTTCACTTAATTCCACGACTGTATATATCGGTATCGGTTGATATCGGATTCGGTAATTAAGAGTTGGACAATATCGGATATCGGCAAAAAAGCCATTATCGGACATCTCTAATTATAAAGTATTAAAACACAACAGTGCAGTGGTCTATAATTGTTTGTTTTTTTTAATTACGACAGACTAAACACCTAATAAATGCAAGTGTTCTGGGGGTTTTTGTGATTACACCTTTTCAAATGTTTACATTTATGCTTTGAAGCTTACCAGAGGCTGTAGAGGGCCATACTTCTCCATGGCATTTTTGAACGGCGTTGGAGTATGTGGCATCGTGCAGAGCTCGGACTTGTGATTGGGTGTGACAAATCTACACGAAAACAAACCGTGAACACTTGACATTCAGTCCAGCATGAGTCGTCCCGTATGAGTTGGACAGCACTTACACAGAGTGTTTCTTTTGAGTGATGGGGGTCTTGTCTCGCTGTAGAGGAGTGGTAACGGTGGCTTTCTGGCTGCATACTGGCGTGGATGTCAGCGACGGGTTCTCCAGGTCATGAGTATCCTGCTTGGTCCACATGTTCAAGAACTGGAACGATATGGGGAGGTTGAGGAAGTGCGTCGTTCCTTCGCGGTGGCATCGTCATTGCTAAAGACGTACTTGAGAAGGTGAAAAGGGTAGAATTTTCACGGGTGTGCTCTTAGGTGTCATCGCGCTACTTCCATCGGGGGACAGGGCCACGCGTCTACGACTTCTGTGACTCAGTCTGGAAGGGGGAGTGACCCCACCAGGAGAGATGGGTATAAGTTCTCCTCGGTTCCCTCTGCTCAACTCCTGCAGGGCGCTGCCCTCCAGGCGGAACTGGTGGCGCTCTGGGCTTGGGCTGTCTTCAGGCAAGTCGAACGCTTCCAGGTTACACCAGACATCGAGATCCTGTAGCGTAAAAAGAAGTGTCTAAGGGCGTGCAATTCCTCCCAAAATGTATTCTTTCTGGGAGGGATATTGATTATTCTCACCCCATCTACCATTTCTAAGACCTCCCTCAGTGGACCAGTAGGGGAAAGAAAAACAGAGTTGTCCACCACCCAGCTGGTAGAATTAATCTCCCCCAGGTTGTCTGCTTCTGACACAGGACTTGAACTATCCTTAGGAGAGGGGACTACAATGGAAGGACCTGCTTCATCCATCAGGTCACCTTCAACAGCTGCGGAGTCGGGCATTTCTTGCAACTGTTGGACACAAAGATAATAAAACTGTGTATTTCATACTTTTTGTTTTCTTCAACCAATGACAGATGTTTGATTTCCCCCTCAAATAGTTTCTTACTGGGGTGTGCGTTTCCTGCCCCGGGGTGAGGTCAGCACTCTCTTGATAGCAATTAGGCATCTGTGTGATCAGGTTCCCCATGTATAAAAATATGTAACAATGCAAAACACATGGAATAGCTTAAGACACGACAACCCACCTGGACATCCTTAACACGGGTTAACAGCTCCTCCACCTCGTTCAGCTTCAAATCCTCCCGCGCGTAGAAGCCCATTTCCACCTTGCGCTTGATGGTTGAATTCCAGTGATTCTTCACCGCATTGTCAGTCCTGTTTGATCACATTTTCAATGAGGAGGTAAGAAAACCACGCCGATCGTTTCAAACCCTGACAGCAAAACTACCTTCCCGGCAGCAGCTTTGCGATCTCAGCCCAGCGGTTGCCCAGCAGACAGCGAGCCTTATAGATGATGAGGTCCTCCTCGGCCGTCCATGAAGACTTCTTCACATTGGGGTTGAGGTGGTTGTGCCAGCGCTCTCTGCACTGCTTCCCAAGCCTTCCCTTCAGATGCTTGGCTACCACCGCCCATTGTTTGTGACCATAGAGATTGACAAGCTCTATGACCTGAGGAACAAAAAGGGGAATTAATCTATGTCTAAAACACAAAGCTATGATATCGCTCTTGAAATTACAAGTACCGTATCCTGCCGCCTTTGTAACGGCACGGATCATTTATGAATTTTCCTAGCCATAATGTGTTGTGTTCAACAAATAGTTTTCATGATACGCCGACAGAGACACTGAAAAGGTGTGCTATTGTCTGTGCTATGGCGCCATCTCTTGGACGAGTTTGCTCACCATAGCGTTTCTGCTCGAAGGATTCTTCATTCATCACTCCAAGCAACGTTTGTAAGTTTTTCAATATAACTAAAACAATTAGAGATGTCCGATAATGGCTTTTTTGCCGATATCCGATATGGTCCAACTCTTAATTACCGATTTCGATATCAACCGATACCGATATATACAGTCGTGGAATTAACACATTATTATGCCTAATTTTGTTGTGATGCCTCGCTGGATGCATTAAACAATGTAACAAGGTTTTCCAAAATAAATCAACTCAAGTTATGGAAAAAAATGCCAACATGGCACTGCCATATTTATTATTGAAGTCACAAAGTGCATTATTTTTTTTAACATGCCTCAAAACAGCAGCTTGGAATTTGGGACATGCTCTTCCTGAGAGAGCATGAGGAGGTTGAGGTGAGCGGAGTTGGGTTGAGGTGGGAGGGGGGGCTAGCAGGGGGGTGTATATTGTAGCGTCCCGGAAGAGTTAGTGCTGCAAGGGGTTCTGGGTATTTGTTCTGTTGCGTTTATGTTGTGTTACGTGCGGATGTTCTCCCGAAATGTGTTTGTCATTCTTGTTTGGTGTGGGTTCACAGTGTGGCGTATATTTGTAACAGTGTTAAAGTTGTTTATATGTCCACCCTCAGTGTGACCTGTATGGCTGTTGACCAAGTATGCGTTGCATTCACTTGTGTGTGTGAAAAGCCGTAGATATTAAGTGATTGGGCCGGCACGCAAAGGCAGTGCCTTTAAGGTTTATTGGCGCTCTGAACTTCTCATACATTTTACTTTTTGAAACCGATAATTTCCGATATCACATTTTAAAGCATTTATCGGACGATAATATCGGTAGTCCGATATTGTCGGACATCTCTAATGACAAGAGAAGTTTACAAAAATGGACATCAGATCATCCAGACAGTGGATGCCCTCCGTGAAGCCATCTTCACCACTTGGCGCACCATTCCCATTTGCCTCCTAGAAACACTGGCATCAAGCATGCCAAAAAACTATTTTTGAGGTGATTAACAACCATCGCATAGCCACTCATTATTCCTTTTTTGAAATTGTATTTCTATTTATCAGGATTTTTTGAGCTGTGGTCTTAAAATTTGGATCAGCTTTCAACAGCCTATTTTAGTTCATTTCTGCTTGCATATTAAAGTTCTACTTAGAACCTTCTTAATTAGGATCAAAATGTAAATTTTTGAGTTTTTTCAACTGGTCTTAAAACTTTGATCAGAAGTGTATGTCAATTCTTTGGTATGTCTTGCATGAATCTTTGAAGTCTTTCAAGACTTTGAAGTCTTAAAGACTGCACTGACTAAACTGCAGTTCGCTTTGATGAGCCCCCTGTTTGATGGCCATTTAAAATGTGGTAACAGACAAATCTGTATTGTGGGCGAGGATAACTAGATGGCCCAGATCTTGGTAAAAACAAGTGACAGTGCCAAATAAACCGCCACAAATAAATGAATGTAAGCGGGCTTGCTGATATAAGCTGGTAACACTGTAACAACTGTGGGTGTCCCGATACAACTTACACCGTAGGAGGATAGCTAACCGCTAACAAAAGCTTGCCCGCCTGAATGTAAACAAATGCCATGAGTGGATCTACACCTGACATCCACTGTAATGATACCAAGTACAATAGCGTATCTAGTCGATACTACTACGATTACATCAATATTTTTTATCGTCACAAAATCTTTGTTCCGTTTTTTAAAATTCATATTATGTTTATAAACCCAGGAAATACGTCCCTGGACACATGAGGACTTTGAATATGACCAATAAGGCTGCAGCTAACGATTATTTTTCTATCGATTAATGTATAGATTATTTTTTTCGATTAATCGGTCAATCTATAGATTATTTTTTCGATTCATCTATAGATTATTTTTCCTTTTACCGATTATTTTTTATTTTATTTTATTTAAAATGAAGATGAAAAAATAAAAGTAGGCCAGTTTTTTCAAAAGGCATGGCTTTTATTTACAAAAAAAAAAAGTATGGCCACTCAGTCAACATTGACAACAACATGACTAAATATTCTGTAACAATGTAAACATTTAAAACTTTTAACTTTTAACAAAATTAAAAGTAGCTTATTTGCTTTTTAATGTGCAAATATAAAAGTAAACATCCAGTGAAAATCTTAATATTCTGCAATTGTATAAGCATTTCAAAAGTAAAAGTATTGCTTATTTTGCTTTAAAATGTGCAAAAATAAAGATAAACATCCAATACAAAAAAGTGCAAAACGAAATATTCTGGAGCACTGTAAACATTAAGTATTGCTTTTAAAATGTGCAAAATAAACATCCAGTCCAACACAGTACACAATAACCAATTCTACTCATTCCAGTGAGTGACTAACAGTTGTAATGAAGAAAGGTTAGCATGTCTACTTGCTTTGCTTCTTTTCTTGTTTACAATATTCTCAGCAGCTGAAAATAGGCGCTCAGAAGGGGTCGATGTGGCTGGAACTGAGAGGTAATTAGCCTTCACCTCAAACCAGGACTGCGAGCGAGCTGAGCTGCAGTTTAAGTTTCTAGAAGGTCAACGGGCTCATAGTGATGTTACTAGTAGTTGACTGGGAGGTGTTTATTATCATTTGGGGAGAGTCCGCTGCCTGATGCTCACCTGCTAAACACCTATCTGCTCGACGCTGAAGCGCTGACTACATGCGCTATGAATACGCACTGCTGATTGGCTGATAATGCTTCGTGTGTACCAATCAGATGGTTGTGTGGGTGGGACAATGCTGCGTGCTGAGACAGAGGCAGAGGAGCAAAGCAACTTGTTAAGACTTTAGCAGCTAAAGTTAGCTTTAGCTTTGAAACTCGTTCGGTACACCCCCGTACCGAACCGAAAGCCCAGTACCGAAACGGTTCAATACAAAACACATACCGTTACACCCCTAGCAGATACAAATGACACATTCATGTTTTTGTGTAATGACAACGTATGCTAACGCGGACGATTGACTAGTTGATGGTTTTCTTTTCAAATGTTCGTTCATAGCCGTTGTGCTGCTATGATAGGCCATTTCCGCTCGACACAGTGTGCATACAACAACATTATTAGGCTGTGTATTGAAATACTCCCACACTTTTGACGTGCGTTTTTCCCCTCGCTCGCACAGTCTGCTTTGCGCTCCGCCATGACGGTAGTGTGACGTAAATATGCGACGCGTCGACGCACAAAAACGGCGTCGACGTATTTACATAACCGATGACGTCGACTACGTCGACGCGTCGTTTCAGCCTTAATGACCAATGTATGATCTTTTAACTACTTGGTATCGAATCGATACCTAAATTTGTGGTATCATCCAAAACTAATGTAAAGTATCAAACAACAGAAGAATAAGTGATTATTACATTTTAACAGAAGTGCAGATAGAACATGTTGAAATGGAAAATAAGCAGATATTAACAGTGAATGAACAAGTGCATTAATAAATCATTTTTACGGCTTGTCCTTTATAATTTTGACAAAATAATAGAATATAAATGACACACTATTTTACTGCATATGTCAGCAGACAAATTAGGAGCCTTTGTTTGTTTACTTACCGGTACTACTAAAAGACAAGTTGTCTTGTATGTTCACTATTTTATTTAAGGACAAAATTGTTCTTCGATTGCAATAAGAAATATATGTTTAATGTACCCTAAGACTTTTTTGTTAAAATAAAGCCAATAATGGCATTTTTTGTGGTGCCCTTCTTTTAGAAAAGTATCAACATAAATTTTGGTAGCTGTACCAAAATATTGGTATCGGGACAACCCCAGATTCAAGCAAATAAAATACTTTTTTTTTTTTTACTGATATCGCATATCAGAGCAGTAACAACATACAGTACCTTGTCGTCTTCCTCTTTAGTCCAAGGGCCTTTAATCAAGTCGGGATCCAAAACTTTAATCCAGCGGTGTTGACATTGGTGTTCAGTGTGATTCTGAACACAACAATGGACAATCAAGACGTAGCCGAGCCAAAAAAAAGAAGACCCTGCCATCAACTCACAGGTATGTGCGCGGCAACTTCCTTCCAGTCGTTCTGTCCACATTTCTGAACCAGGGCTTTCAGCTTTTCATCCTGTGGGCAAAGAAAACGACTTTTGAATGTTTTGAATGTCTGTGGGACCCGTTTAAATTTTTTTATTAACAGAAAAATGATACAATAAATTTCAAACTGAGACTCACTGACTTTGGCTCATTTTCAGTGAAGAACATATATAATGATAAATGGGTTGTACTTGTATAGCGCTTTTCTACCTTCAAGGTACTCAAAGCGCTTTGACAGTATTTTCACATTCACCCATTCACACACTGATGGCGGGAGCTGCCATGCAAGGCGCTAACCAGCAGCCATCAGGAGCAAGGGTGAAGTGTCTTGCCCAAGGACACAACGGATGTGACTAGGATGGTAGAAGGTGGGGATTGAACCCCAGTAACCAGCAACCGTCCGATTGCTGGCACGGCCACTCTACCAACTTCGCCACCCCGTCCCGTATCAGAATACATATTTAATGACCACACACCATACACCCCCCCTACACATTTCTATTACATATAAGATGGGGCTAATAGAAGTGTGGAAATTGATGTTCTGTGTACCACACGCACACACCCACAGCAGGCCTAGACAGGAGGAGGACAGAGTGTAGGTACTGTATTTTTCGGAGTATAAGTCACTCCGGCCGAAAATGCATAATAAAGGAGGAAAAAAACATATATAAGTCGCACTGGAGTATAAGTCACATTTTTTGGGGTAATGTATTTGATAAAACCCAACACCAAGAATAGACATTTAAAAGGCAATTTAAAATAAATAAAGAATAGTGGACAACAGGCTGAATAAGTGTACGTTTTATGACGCATAAATAACCAACTGAGAACGTGCCTGGTATGTTAACGTAACATATTATGGGAAGAGTCATTCAAATAACTATAACATATAGAACATGCTATACGTTTACCAAACAATCTGTCACTCCTAATCGCTAAATCCCATGAAATCTTATACGTCTAGTCTCTTACGTGTATGAGCTAAATAATATTATTTGATATTTTACGGTAATGTGTTAATAATTTCCCACATAAGTCGCTCCTGAGTATAAGTCGCACCCCCGGCCAAACTATGAAAAAAAAACTGCGACTTATAGTCCGAAAAATAGGGTACACAGAACATCAGAGGGTCAAATGTGCGAGAGAATGAGAGCAGACAGTGTTGACAAACAATGTTGCAACCTTGTGTGGGAACCGCAGGTGCAGAAACACAAAAGAAGAATCCCTGTGGGACGCAGAAACCGGCAGAGAAATTTTCCGTGCCACGTTCATATTGTTGTTACTCAGCCATATATGTTAAAATACTGAACAGATGTTTATTGGGATAAGGTAAACATCTGTTCAGTATTTTAACATAAAAGTGTTTGATTGTGAGGCATTAAAAGCCACAAAATGCAACGGGCCCATCAGACCCACAAACGCTGGCTGAGTAACAACAATATGAACATTACACAAGGGGTTAAGTCAAATGTGTCACCTCACCTCCTCCTGTGTCCACTTGACTTTGACTTTGCCACCTTCTCTCAGCTCTGCCACATCCGAGTCGGTGTCAGGATGCATGCTGTCCTCCCCATCCTCCCTGAGGACAGATGGGTCATTTCAAGGACAACCTCAGGAGGAATCGTGTTTATATATTCAACATTTTACATGAAGGCAAGCCACACAAACAAGAGCCAGTTAGGCTGGCCGGAAAAAGGGCGGCATGCTCAACAGTCAATGAGGTCACATGCTCTTTCATAATAAGTCATAATATCATGAGACAAGCACCTTTCCTATTCATAACGTCGAAATGGACCATTTTAAGGAGTCGGGAGTCAAATAAGTCGTGTCGATTATTCGGTTCATCCGGATGACAAAGTTAGCAACTTACCCGCGCGGCCGCCAGGACATTTTGTCCAACCTTTTTCTGTTGTTTGCCACCAAAAAGCTCGTCTTGCGGCCCCTTTCACGTCATGCACACAAACGTTGTATTTTTCTTCGAATGTCCGTGTCAAGAGTGGCTTTTTCGGAGCCTGGGGACGTTTAGTTTAACGGCTAACGTAGAGGCAGCCGTAGCTCCGCGCCCGACTGTGCGCGCTACTGGATTTCTATCTCGCGCCCTTCCTCCTCCACTGAAAGCCAACGAGTGACGTCACTGCGCAGTACGTATGCGCGTAAGAGATCAGTGCTGGATTGAGGAGAGCGCCGGGTTTTGGCGGAGTGGTCAAATGGATGAATTGCACCCTCTGAGGTGAAAAAACTGACAAAAATGAAAAAAAAATGTGAAAAGGAATTTGACCTTTGCAACATCATTATATTATTGGCTAAGTTTTATATTCATAAATGTAAGTTGACTTGTTTTTTGTGCCTTTAAAAACGTTTTAGAACTATACATTAAAACACTCTCTACCTCTAACAACCAAAAAGCTGTGAAAACGATGATACTGTGTCCATCCATCCATTTTCTACCGCTTGTCCCTTTCAAGGTTGCTGATGATGCTGTGTTCCAAATTTAAATTATTTACTGAACTTGTGTGAGCCTATGGCTTTGCACTTTGTTTTATTTATATATATATATATATATATATATATATATATATATATATATATATATATATATATATATATATATATATATATATAAATATATATATATATATATATATATATATATATATATATATATATATATATATATATATATATATATATATATATATATATATAAATAAAACAAAGTGCAAAGCCATAGGCTCACACAAGTTCAGTAAATAATTTAAATTTGGAACACAGCATCAAATATATATATATATATATATATATATATATATATATATATATATATATATATATATATATATATATATATATATATATATATATATATATATATATATAGAAAATGGATGGATGGACACAGTATCATCGTTTTCACAGCTATATATATATATATATATATATATATATATACATATATATATATACATATATATATATATATATATATATATATATATATATATATATATATATATATATATATATATATATATATATATATATATATATTTATAAATGTTTAGTTACTTTATTGAGTTTACAACCCCCTGGTGCTGTTTTGTACTGTTTTTGTACTTGTTTTGATTATTATTGCTTCTCAATTGTTTGTAAATGTTGCAATTAATAAATAAAGGTTTATAAAATTTAAAAAAAAAAAAAAAGACAAAATTAAACAAACACATATAATGATTCGCGGGTAAGAAAAAAAATCTATTAAAAAAATGATTTGCAAGTAAAAAATAAAAATAATGCAAACAAAAAACGATTTGCAAGTAAAACAAATAATGCAAGTAAAAAAACAATTTGCAACTAGACAAAAAATCTGCAAGTAAAAAAAAACAATGTGCAAGTATAAAAACAATTTTCTGCAAGTAAAAAACAATGTGCAAGAATACAAGTGTAAAATTAAACTAAAAAAAAAACGATTTGCAAGTCATAAAACAATGTTCTGAAGGTAAAAACAACAACAACAACTTGCCAATATAAAAAACATGTTCTGCAAATTAAAAAAAACGATTTACACATATTTTTCTTCAAGTTAAAATGTTTTAATATTTCAACATTTGGATTGAAATTACTGCTGAAAACACCACAAACACACAAAAATTAAACGGAAAAAAAACCCCAGGAGGGTCCAAACATACATATACACATATACATATAAAAAAGTGACATATATTTTAAAACAAAGCTTTACTATTATCAGTTATCAGTATTGACATGTCTGCAAAATGTATCTTTTAATTGAGCCTTTTGGCTCTTGTTTTCCGCTTTTGTATGGGTTGTATTTTTGCTTGATATGCGGTAAAACAATGAAATATGAAAAGGACGGACACACTGCTACAGCCAAAACCTTTCCCCTAATTGTAAAATATGCTAGAAATAACATGGAATATAATCATCAAAAAAATAAATACAAAAATGATCAAATATGCTATTTCAATCTTTTTCATTAGTCTAGTGCACTCATTATGTGCCTCACAAAAGCCTGTAAATAATGTGTGTCAATAAAGTACTTAATCTTTCTTCCTAAATGTATTCATTCTTCCATTTTGACAGAAAATAAATATTTGTACTGCATGAAATCTTCATTATGCACTGTATTATCTTTTTTGTGTGTAAATATCTTCATATCACCTTGTCTTCTGATTTTAAAGCAAGTTTTCCATCTATTTGTACATACAGTACAAAAAAAATCTAATTAAATGCGTAATAATATTAATGAGGCGGTGATACGTTTATATCCATATACAGTACAGGCCAAAAGTTTGGACACACCTTCTAATTCAATGCGTTTTCTTTATTTTCATGACTATTTACATTGTAGATTGTCACTGAAGGCATCAAAACTATGAATGAACACATGTGGAGTTATGTACTTAACAAAAAAAGGTGAAATAACTGAAAACTTGGTTTATATTCTATTTTTTTCAAAATAGTCACCCTTTGCTCTCTGATAACTTTTTTGCACACTCTTGGCATTCTCTCGATGAGCTTCAAGAGGTAGTCACCTGAAATGGTTCTCACTTCACAGGTGTGCTTGCAGCTCATGGAGAGAATGCCAAGAGTGTGCAAAGCAGTAATCAGAGCAAAGGGTGGCTATTTTGAAGAAACAAGAATACAAAACATGTTTTCAGTTATTTCACCTTTTTTTTGCCTTCAGTGACAATCTACAATGTAAATAGTCATGAAAATAAAGAAAACGCATTAAATGAGAAGGTGTGTCCAAACTTTTGGCCTGTACTGTACATCCACTGTTTCAGGGCGACCATAACTGCAATTGCTTTTAAAGAAAGGGGTTCAGTGTAAAAATGTAACAAAATTCTGCATTAGTACACATTTGCATTCTTTAAACAAATGTATTTTTATAAAATATACTGAAGTTTCAGGTCAACAATTAAAAAGGGAGCTGAAGTTTTACGTTGACAGCAGCTTCAAACTTCAGGAGAGAAATACTTTTTGTGGTATTTTCATTTTTACAATTCCTTTTTAGAAGTGAATTGTTTGTGCAGCACAGCTTTATGAATTGCAACTCATTATCAGAGGATGGATGAGTTATGGACCACATTTAATATCAGACGTTTCTTCTAGACTTGAAGGACAACTTGTGATGTAAAGTCGCAATAGTCGAGCGGTACAAATGAAAGTCCAGACTCAGGCAAATGTTTTTCAAAATTTAATGGAAGTATCAATGACTTTATTTGCTTGAATATTAACAATATATTTTGCATTTAAACGTATATATAAAATATGAAGCTCATATAAAATACATGTGGTCACTATGACAGTGCCACTTTGGAATGTCAAATATCGTTAGCAGTGCATTCTGAGGTCCAGTCAAGATGGGGTGAACCGTGGCTCCGTGTTGACATCATGCTCCTGCAAGAAAACCACTTATTATTAACGTTCATAAACATATTTTCAAGAGCGCTCACCTCATACTGACTGGTATACACAAGCTATGGAGATGATATCCGTAGAAAAAACTGCATTTAATTTAATAATAATTAGAGATGTCTGATAATATCGGACTGACGATATTATCGGCCGATAAATGCTTTAAAATGTAATATCGGAAATTAATTGGTATCGGTTTCCAAAAAGTAAAATGTATGACTTTTTAAAACGCCGCTGTGTACACGGACGTAGGGAGAAGTACAGAGCGCCAATAAACCTTAAAAGCACTGCCTTTGCGTGCCGGCCCAATCACATAATATCTACGGCTTTTTACACACACAAGTGAATGCAATGCCTACTTGGTCAACAGCCATACAGGTCACACTGAGGGTGACCGTATAAACAACTTTAACACTGTTACAAATATGCGCCACACTGTGAACCCACACCAAACAAGAATGACAAACATTTCGGGAGAACATCCGCACCGTAACACAACAGAACAAATACCCAGAACCCCTTGCAGCACTAACCTACCCCCTACCACCTCCATGCCCCCCAACCCCACCCATCTCAACCTCCTCATACTCTTTCAGGGAGAGCATGTCCCAAATTCCAAGATGCTGTTTTGAGGCATGTTAAAAAAAATCATGCACTTTGTGACTTCAATAATAAATATGGCAGTGCCATGTTGGCATTTTTTTCCATAACTTGAGTTGATTTATTTTTGAAAACCTTGTTACATTGTTTAATGCATCCAGCGGGGCATCACAAAAAAATTAGGCATAATAATGTGTTAATTCCACGACTGTATATATCGGTATCGGTTGATATCGGAATCTGTAATTAAGAGTTGGACAATATCGGAATATCGGCAAAAAAGCCATTATCGGACATCTCTAATAATAATAATGAGTCATATATTGGAATATGGGATCCATTATTTAAATTGGTTTTAACTATTAAATTAACCTAAAATATGACTTTTTATCTTTGTGGAAAATATTGGACACAATGTGTTGTCAAGCTTATGAGATGTGACTTTATTGTTCATTTTTTAAAATGTTTTTATTTTATTTTTTTATAAATGGCTGTGATGATAATGTAAATGAGGGTTTTCTAATCACCGCTATGTTGGAATTCTTATTAATATTGATACTGTTGTTGATATTATTCATTTTTGTTTGACTACTTTTGGATTGTTTTGTGTCATGTTTGTGTGTCTTCTCAATTGCTCTGTTGATTGTTATTCTGAATGTTGCTGGTTTGGTTATGGAATTGGAATTTTGTTGGACTGATTAATAAAAAAAAAAGAAAAAAGTGCTCACCTGATTGAGCTTCTTGAACTCCGCTACTTGGAAGAAAATGTGTTCCAGTATGTGCTTTGCATCCCTCTGGTCTTTATCCAGCTTTGGAGTCACGCCCAAAATTTCACCGCATTTCCGAATGTAAAACTCGAGATCATCATCTGTACCTGTAGGCAAATGTGTCAAGATTGAAGAAGCTGTTCATTCTTTTTTTTTCTTTTTTTCCCAAAATACAGAACTTACATTTATTGGTGAGTTGTGCCAAGCGCACTTTCTCAGAAGAGAAGGATTCATCCAAATCAAACAAATCCAGCATTGGAGGGGACAAATCGCTCAAGATTGGAGGAAAGACCTGGAAAAGGTAAACAGACAACAAACAACAGTGAAAAATGGTTCAAAACCCAAACTGTTATTAAATACTGCCTGAACCTCTGGTTCTTCTGTCACCTGGAGTTACATCTGTGTTTGTTTGAGAGTGTGTGTGATCACTTGGACAGTGTGACAACATTTAGTAGACCCTTGTCGATGTTCTCACACTAAGACAATCTGACTTGCCGTGCTCGGGCCCACTTACCACCTAAAATCCAGAGCATGATTACACAAAGGCGAGTAAAGTGGCCAAGTCATAGAATGATTGTAAAGCGATTGTTCTTTAAAAAAAATTGTCAATGATAACCAACAGAATGCATAATATTTGTCAGATACAAAGACTTCAAATAGTCCAAAAGTCAAACCCACACCAACACTCGCTCACGTGACTACATTTTTAAAATTTTCCTGAGGGAACTGTCCTGAAGGAATCAATAAAGTACTATCTAGAGCAGGGGTCTCAAACTCAATTTACCTGGGGGCCACTGGATGCAGAAACTGGGTGAGGCTGGGCCGCAAGAAAAGATTTCTTTAAAAAAATCTAACATGCACTTTTTAATGAATTCACCTTCTTTGAATGGCTTTCCCGCCCTAGCAACCATCTCACTCACCATGTAGCTAGCTTTGACTGCTGCATCGCTCCTTTCGCTTGCTTTCTTGACGAAATCTTGTTGCCTCAGTAGACTGGTTTTAAAATTTGCAACCCGGTTCACTCTCTCATCTCCCTGGTATTTTGCATACTCCTCAGCATGTCTAGTTGTATAATGACGTTTCAAATTGTATTGCTTGTACACTGCAACTTTCTCTGTATCAACTACAGAAAAGAGCTATAAGGATTATTCATAAAGTAGATTACTTAAGACACACTAACATATTTTTTATTAATTCCGGTTTATTGAAATTACAGGAGCTAGTAAAGTTACAGACATTATGTGTCATGTTTAAGGCTAAAAGTAAAACATTACCAGCAAATTTACAAAAAATGTTTGTCATCACTTCTGAGAATACAGAACATAGAAGAAAAGGTCATTTCCAACATCAGTATTCAAGGACAACTTTAAAACAAATGTGGTGGGGGTTAAACTATGGAATTCTCTTTACAATGAGATAGAAGATTGTAAAAATATATTCCAAATGAAAAAATATATAAAGACAGAACAATAAAATCATATGGACAGCCATAAGTGTTTACATTTTGCTTTATATTTATTATTTTACTTATTTTTTGCCTGGTTTTGTATCTGTTTTGTATCATCCCTTGAGGTGTATATTACTTCTTTTGTTCGGTTTGTACATCATGAAGTTTTGCACATCTTGTGTTTTTTTGTTTGTTTTCGTGTAATTGAATGTAATTGTTGGTTTATATGATATCATTAAGTAAGACTACGTATTATGTTGAAGGGGGCAGAAAAATATCAGATTTTTCTTCATCCTGCTCCTTCTCAGGCATTGGTGTGTAAATGTATAATTGAATAATTGAGGTATAATTGTCTATCGATCAAAGATGCACATCAATGAAGGAGATAAATAAAAATGAAATGAAATAAGACACGTCGGGGTGCCCCTTGTGCTCAACAAAGAAATATTGCATCAAAAATCGTCTCTGTCTGGAGCCAACGGGAGGGGGAGGGGGGAGAGAAAGGAGGGGGCTGGGCGGGGCGGCTCGCCGTGGAGTTTACAGTTACGGTAGCACAATTAGCCCCGAACGGGCTAACATCACCACTAATGTGTTACACGTCTGATTCGCCCAGCGCTGGGGTCCAGTGCACCACACTTTTGTATTGTCGCTCGCTCCTTCGGCGGAGTGCTTTGGAATATCTGATAGTATATATCTGTATCATGAATCAATCAAACCAAACCAAAAGTGGACCCCGACTTAAACAAGTTGAAAAACTTATTTGGGTGTTACCATTTAGTGGTCAATTGTATGGAATATCTACTTCATTGTGCAACCTACTACTACTAATAAAAGTCTCAATCAAAGCGCTCATCTTCCCCGCCCGGACTGTTTACAGCGGGGGCGGGAGCGGGAGCGAGCAGGCGGGTGAGCGAGGGAGGCAGGGAGGGAGGGAAGAAGAGCATGTGCGGGTGTCGTGGAAAAGCGGCAAAATGTTTCTCTGCTTGCATCACGCAAGTGACGTCAATGCCTACTTGCCAACCTTGAGACCTCCGAATTCGGTAGATGGGGGGGAGGTTGAGGTGTGTGTTTTTGTAGCCCGGAAAAGTTAGGGCTGCAAAGGGTTCTGGGTATTTGTTCTGTTGTGTTTATGTTGTGTTTAGGTGCGGATGTTCTCCCGAAATGTGTTTGTCATTCTTGTTTGGTGTGGGTTCACAGTGTGGCGCATATTTATAGCAGTGTTGAAAAATAAATAAAATAAAATATGACCACCCTCAGTGTGACATGTGTGGCTGTTCCTCAAGTATGTATGCAATAACTTGCATGTGTATGCAGAAGCCTCATACAACATGTGTCTGAGCAAGCACGCTGTTAGTATGGAGAAAAATGTCCTCTTGACGGTTTATAGAGGATACTAAAGGCAGTGCCATCATGGCACGCCCTCAATATTGTCTCGAGTCTTATACCACACTGTGATTGGTAGATTCCATCAGCTCCGCACACAGCGCTGTTAAGCGCCATTCATTCAAAACTCGCGGGCCGCACTAACATTAAACTGTCATATTAAGGCGGGGGCCGCACAATAACGTCTTGCGGGCCGCAATTGGCCCGCGGGCCGCATGTTTGAGACCCCTGATCTAGAGATGTCCGATAATGGCTTTTTTGCCGATATCCGATATTCCGATATTGTCCAACTCTTAATTACCAATTCCGATATCAACCGATACCGATATATACAGTCGTGGAATTACACATTAATATGCCTAATTTTGTTGTGATGCCCCGCTGGATGCATTAAACAATGTAACAAGGTTTTCCAAAAATAAATCAACTCAAGTTATGGAAAAAAATGCCAACATGGCACTGCCATATTTATTATTGTAGTAAAAAAATGCATTATTTTTTTTAACATGCCTCAAAACAGCAGCTTGTAATTTGGGACATGCTCTCCCTGAGAGCACATGAGGAGGTTGAGGTGGGTGGGGTTGGAGGTAGCGGGGGGTGTATATTGTAGCGTCCCGGAAGATTTAGTGCTGCAAGGGGTTCTGGGTATTTGTTCTGTTGTGTTATGTTGTGTTACGGTGCGGATGTTCTCCCGAAATGTGTTTGTCATTCTTGTTTGGTGTGGGTTCACAGTGTGGCGCATATTTGTAACAGTGTTAAAGTTGTTTATATGTCCACCCTCAGTGTGACCTGTATGGCTGTTGACCAAGTAGGCGTGGCATTCACTTGTGTGTGTGAAAAGCCGTAGATATTATGTGACTGGGCCGGCAGGCAAAGGCAGTGCCTTTAAGGTTTATTGGCGCTCTGTACTTCTCCCTACGTCCGTGTACACAGCAGCGTTTTAAAAAATCATACATTTTATTTTTTTAAACCGATACCGATAATTTCCGATATTACATTTTAAAGTATTTATCAGCCGATAATATCGGCAGTCCGATATTATCGGACATCTCTAGTACTATCTATCTATCTATTTGTGTGCATAATAACACTGTTATTTATTTGATTTCTCCTCTTGTTAGTAATTAACTAAAGCTGCCACCTTGCACAAAATAAATAATCAATTGACTCCAAATGAGACTGGTAAACCTATGTGTCAAAGTCAAGGCCCACGGGCCAGATCCGGCCCGCAAATTAATTATCTATGGCCCCCAAGATGATATTTGATTAGTATTAGAAGCGGCCTGCAGGCCACAGCCGCCTGCTGCTGTTCTGCACGCACCAATACTCCATCAGTGTTGGCGCTACGAATTTTCAAAATGGGGTCCCAGGGACCCCATCAAGTCAGAAAAATGGGGTCTCACAGTAAACTTTTGGAGTGCAACTTTTTTGTAAGCGTTTTGAAAACAAAATGATAAATGTATGCATTATCCTGTTATATCTCAAATTCTATATTGTGTTCTGGAAAAAGGTTGTCATAAACATTTAATTCATTAAAAAAAAAAAAAAAAAAAATAATACAAATTTTTATGCATATGTGAATTTATTCAGAAGGTTGTTTGATCAGAAACCGGGCAGAAGAAAAACAACCAAGGTCTAGCAGGAACTCAAAAAAGCAACAGCACCCCATGGCATACACAAGATAACAAACCAGGCCTGAAGGGGGGAACCAGGTTGAACTAAAGTTAAGTAACTAAGTATGATGCGCAGGTGTGCTGGCAGGGCAAAGAACAGGAAGTAAAGGTGCTTTAAAACACAGAAACCAAACAGGAAATACTGACAAAACAAGAGCACCAGGAAAGAAAGTGATTCCAAACACAGCAAAATGGTCCAAACTGTCATGTGGGATCATAACAATCCTTACACACCAATAATGATTTGTTGTCTGCAAATAATATGTTGTTACTAGTCGTGATCTGATATCAGAAAAAAACAAAAACAAGTATCGCATGATGTCGGCTTGCATCCAAAATCTCTTGTTACAAGCAGTCCTGCAGCACGTTTACTTGTGCAAAGCTCGACAGGCAGTTAACATCCAAATGTTTTCCAATAAGCACACACGTTTACAAAAGGTAAACATGGGCCATAGGCTACTATAAGTAGGAGCTAGCAGCTACACAGCAGCTGAGCAAACAAACTAGACATGCGTAATGAGTAGAGATGTCCGATAATGGCTTTTTTGCCGATATCCCGATATTGTCCAACTCTTAATTACAGATTCCGATATCAACCGATACCGATATATACAGTCGTGGAATTAACACATTATTATGCCTAATTTTGTTGTGATGCCCCGCTGGATGCATTAAACAATGTAACAAGGTTTTTCCAAATAAATCAACCCAAGTTATGGAAAAAAATGCCAACATGGCACTGCCATATTTATTATTGAAGTCACAAAGTGCATTATTTTTTTTAACATGCCTCAAAACAGCAGCTTGGAATTTTGGACATGCTCTCCCTGAGAGAGCATGAGGAGGTTGAGGTGGGCGGGGTTGGGGGGCGGGGTTAAGGTGTGTGTGTGTGTGTGTGGGGGGGGGGGGGGTAGGGGGTTGCGGGGGTGTATATTGTAGCGTCCCGGAAGAGTTAGTGCTGCAAGGGGTTCTGGGTATTAGTTCTGTTGTGTTTATGTTGTGTTACGGTGCGGATCTTCTCCCGAAATGTGTTTGTGATTCTTGTTTGGTGTGGGTTCACAGTGTGGCGCATATTTGTAACAGTGTTCAAGTTGTTTATACGGCTACCCTCAATGTGACCTGTATGGCTGTTGACCAAGTATGCATTGCATTCACTTGTGTGTGTGAAAAGCCGTAGATATTATGTAATTGGGCCGGCATGCAAAGGCAGTGCCTTAAAGGTTTATTGGCGCTCTGTACTTCTCCCTACGTCCGTGTACCACTCCATACAGCGGCGTTTTAAAAAGTCATAAATTGTACTTTTTGAAACTGATACCGATAATTTCCGATACTACATTTTAAAGCATTTATCGGCCGATAATATCGGCAGTCCGGTATTATCGGACATCTATAGTAATGAGTGTTTTTAATTGAACAATGTTGTAGTCTAACACACCACATTTGTCCAAATGAACAAGTATCAATTAGTGAGAGTTGCATATTACTTACAGATGCAAGTCTCCCAGGCAGAAGAATATTAGAAAATATATAGTAACAAACGTGTCTGCATCATTCAAGTTATTGCGCAATGAGCTTAATTTAATGAAATATTGTGGCCACTAGGTGATGCCAAAAAAACCCCATTAACACTCCGCTTAAAAAGAGATTTTAGAGTTTTGGATACCTGCCATTGTTTTCTGACTAATTTCACTTAATGGTTTTTTCTAACATCACACACTACATATAGGCCTGGGCCGATATTCGGTAAGTCAATTAACCGACGATAAACTAAAATTAAGTTGGTAAGTTTTCCAACATCGATAAATGGCCATGTGTATGCGCCTTTACGGGCTTCAAGAGCATTCACGCTTTTCATTGGTTTCAGCAGCTGCGCTCGTTTGTGTCGAAATGAAGGGAGTGAAGCATCTTGTCCTTATTTAAATGTCTTTGACTCTTTGTGCGGCGAGGAGGGGCCATGACCAACACATGTAGTACCGAGCATGGACAAAATGATCACAAAACCAAATGTGTGGAAATGTTTTAGTTTAAACCTTTGGCTGATCAGCTGCTCCTGGAGGTACTGAAATAAAAGCACCAGCTCAGAGGGGAAAGAGCCTTCTCTGTTGCAGGTCCCAAACTCTGGAACGATCTCCCTCTCCATATGAGACAGGCACCTTCTTTGGCTACTTTTAAGACCCTTCTTAAAACCCATTTTACTCACTGGCTTTTAACCCAGCATGAGACTTTGAACTGTTTAAACTGTTTTTAAAATTGTTGTAACTGCCTTTTATCTAACAAATTGCTCTTAAGATAATTTGTATCTGCTTTTTTTATCCATCCATCCATTTCCTACCGCTTATTCCCTTAGGGGTCGCGGGGGGTGCTAGATCACAGCTACAATATGTACATATATATTTATTTTACCTCTGTTTTAAATGATATATTTTAGTCTGTCCTTTGCCTATATTTCTCTGCTTTTTGTGTGTTTACTTGTTTGTGGTGTGCAGCTCTTTGTTTTTCAACTGTGGTTGTTTTTAAAGGTCTTTATAGATAAAGTTGGTATGGTATGGAATGGATCAAGATGAGCTTATCAACACAGAGGAGACAATTTGCCAAATGTGCTCGAATACGACAAACCTGCACGCCCACTTGAAACTCAGCAACCCAACAGTCCACACTCACTTTGCATATGGTGAACGAGGTGAGTGCAAGCAAAACAGCGCAAAATGGTGTGCGTCCCACAGAAAATGTGGTTAAATACATTGCCAAAGACAAGCTGCCATTTAATACTGTTGAAAACTAGCATTTCTAAATATACTGCTAACGTTTGACAGACATTTGTCATGTTTTCATGTCATGTTGTTGTTGTTTCCTCGCTTGGAATCTGCCAGACTTAAGTTGTTTTTGCATATGACCTGTTAATATGTCTGCTATACTGCACTGTTAATTGTTACTCTGCACTTTAGTTTAAAAAGGTCCTAACTTAATTGTCAGTTAGGTAATGTACAACTTTACCTCTGCCTAGATGTTCAATACTGAAGTGCAACTTTGTTTGTCAATACTTTATTTAGCCATTTTATTTATTGTTTTGGTTGTGCACATTCAAGGGGCTCACACATCCTCAATATATATTATTGCTTTTGGTTGTGATTTTTATTCAAGGGTAACATTTTGCTAACAATGTATATTCTATTGTTATTATTTGTTAACTTGGAGATTTAAAAGTTTCAATTACAATGTTAAAATACACACTGCAAAAACTGAAATCTAAGTAAGATTAAATATCTCAAATAAGGGCGATATTTGCTTATTTTCTGTCTGATAATATAATTATTCTCACTAAGCAGATTTTATGTTAGTGTTTTACTTGTTTTAAGTGTTTTGGTCCTAAATGATCTCAGTAAGATATTACAACTTGTTGCTGAGATGTTATGACCTATATTGAGTAAAACATGCTTGAAACTATAATATCAACTGTTGCAAAGCTGTGTCATCAACACTCACAAGTAAAAAAATACTTTTTTAAAGTAATAATTTCTTATTTTAAGCATGAAAAAAAAAATCATGACTTTGACACAATTGTGTCTCATAATTAAAACAGATGACAGCCAAATGGACTTTGTTGTTTTATTTTCAATGAAACAATAGAAAATACGTACTCATATAGTAGTACAGTTTTTATTAATGACAATATACTTATTTTAAGGTATTTTTGGGTTCATTGAGGTTAGCTAATTTTACTTGTTTTGGAAAGTCTGATAAGCCAAATTTTCTTGTTCTATTGGCAGATAATTTTGCTTAGTTCAAACAAAATAACCCTAATTTTTTTTTTCTTTTCTTGTTTTTAAACACTGACGTTTGTTGCATTTGAAAGTTTATACGTGCATTATTATTATTATTATTATTATTATTATTATTACATCAGTGGTTAATTCAGTCTCAAATAAATTATGTCAATCATATCGTTTATCGGGCATAACTTGTAGGTCAATATGTTGTCAAGCAAAGTTTGTTATCGGCCCAGGCCTATACATAAATAATAATTATAGTAAAAGTACTACGATGAGGTGGCGACTTGTCCAGGGTGTACCCAAATTCAGCTGGGATAGGCTCCAGGCACCCCGGTGACCCCGATAGGGACAAGCAGTAGACAATGAATGCATGGATAATAAAAGTAAGTAGTATGATTCGTGCAGCTATTGTATGGGATTAATTAATTTAGACGTCCCACTGGGTTGTGAGTTTTTCCTTGCCCTTATGTGGGCTCTGAACCGAGGATTTTGTTGTGGCTTGTGCAGCCCTTTGAGACACTTGTGATTTAGGGCTATATAAATAAACATTGATTGATTGATTGATTGAATTAGTATCGGCCAATACCTCAAGGCTGGCTCCAATATTGGTATCACATCAGAAGTAAAAAAAAAAGTATCAGTACACCCCTAGTTACTACTACAATTGCAGGATTCAATGTAGTGTTGTTCTTTATCGTGGACCATGAAATCATTATTTCTTTGATATTGAGCAGTGCATTTTGTTAATATTCAAAGACTTACTGCAGGTTGTAACGGAGGCAGAGGGGTCTCAAACTGCGGTGCAATCAGCTGAAGCGGTTCATCTTTGACATTGAGATGCTTATACACGCTGTGGAAAATGGGAAATTCTTAACAAGAAAAACAACAGTGGAAGACAGTGTTTCGTTGCAGGGGGAAAATGCTTGGGAAAAATGAAGAAAAACATCCTTTTCCAACTTATTGTGAGATGAATTTTCCATAAAATCAAGTATTCCATGGAGCTGTTGACGTCCTAAAAGTATTTTATTCTACGCTTTGAAAATAGTCATTCTTTAGTTGAACAATTTTACCTGATGACCTGAGGTAAAGTGTCGGTCGACAGATTGAAAAAAGAAACATCCAGGAGAGAAGTGAAGTCTCTGGGGTTTTCATCTCCCTCTTGGAAGTACTGTGTGAGCTGTTCCGACAAAGACCCGATGTGTGGCAGCATGGTGTAATCTGTGATCTGGATCGCATAAAAAAGAAAAAAAAATAGATCCACCGTTTTTTTAAGTGTGTACTCTCTTGTGAATCGCACAACCTCACCTCTGGGTCTTCCGCGTCAATCTGATTCAGGTGAATGTTATCGGTCATGAGCCATTGGATCAGAACACCCTGTGATGACAAAGCAAAGGGTCACAGAGGGTAAAAACAGCACATCTTATACGTGTAAAAATGCATTTTTATTAGAGGTGTCACGATGCAACTTTTTCCACTTCTGATACGATACCGATATTGGATCCCTGAATGATGGCTGATAGTGATACGGGATCAGCACGAAGCATAACTACTTTTATTGTCTTGTAGTGTGCAATGTTAGAAAAGTAGGGATGTCCGATAATATCGGACTGCCGATATTATCGGCCGATAAATGCTTTAAAATATAATGTCGGAAATTATCGCACCCGGACACAACTCTCGCTTTGGTTGTACACTGCAAAAACTGAAATCTAAGTAAGATTAAATATCTTAAATAATGATGATATTTGCTTATTTTCTGTCTGATAAGATAATTCTTCTCACTAAGCAGATTTTATGTTAGAGTGTTTTACTTGTTTTAAGGGTTTTAGTCCTAAATGATCTCAGTACGATATTACAGCTTGTTGCTGAGATTTGATGACCTATATTGAGTAAAACATGCTTGAAACTAGAATATCAACTGTTGCAAAGCTGTGTCAGCAACACTCAAAAGTATAAAACTACTTATTTAAAGTAAAAATTTCTTACTTCAAGCATGAAAAAAAAATCCCGATGCTGAGTGCATATCATTATGTCAGGATAATGGCACTAGCATTTACTTAATTTAAGAATATTTTTCAACATATTGAGCAAAAAGGTCTCTTTTTTTTTCTACCAAGAAAAGTGCACTTGTTATTAGTGAGAATATACTTATTTTAAGGTATTTTTGGGTTCATTGAGGTTAGCTAATTTGACTTGTTTTGGAAAGTCTTGACAAGCCGAATTGTCTTGTTCTATTGGCAGATAATTTTGCTTAGTTTAAATAAAATACCCCTAACTTTTGTATTTTTTTTTTCTTGTTTTTGAACACTGACTTTTTGCAGTGTACAAAGATTGAATGGCCCTCAGCAGGGTCCCCATCATCCCGTACTCCCTCAGCACCTCCCACAGGATCTCCCAGGGGACCCGGTCATACGCCTTCTCCAAATCCACAAAGCACATGTAGACTGGATAGGCATACTCCCAGGCCTTCTCCAGGATTCCCGCAACAGTAAAGAGCTGGAATCCACATTGCTCCTCTTGAATCTGAGGTTCGACTATCGGCCGGACCCTCCTTTCCAGTACCTTTGCGTAAATTTTCCCAGGGAGGCTGAGACACTGCATTTACTTATTGCAGAAATTAGGAAATACTGCAGAATTACATACAGCCATACTCACCAGGATTTTACTGTTCTCCTCCTTCTCTATGAACTGATCGCTGAACATGTGGCAAGAACCCACTACCACCAATTTACCTGTCTCCTAAATGAGAGGTGGGAATAAACTGAGGCGTTAAGCCAAGCAATTGATGGAAGAACTACGAAAACACTTTTTTAAATTTAAGACATCTGACCTTTCCATGATAGAAAGCCACCACTGGCCTGTGGAGGGGGAAGCAGATGGAGCCAGTTGAAAGGACAGCCGCAGCTGGCTTCATTACGTTCAATGTTGCACCGTATGGGAACACAAATGAAAGAGCCCTGCAAAAATACAAAGAGTCAGAATAACAAATTAAACATATAAATAATATATATATATATATGTATATATATATCGTAGGAGTGTAACGGTACGTGCATTTGTATTGAACCGTTTCGGTACAGGGGTTCCGGTTCGGTTCGGAGGTGTACCGAACGAGTTTCCACACGGACATATTGAGTAGCGTAACGCACGTTGTGTAAACAATGCACACCGAGGCACAACACACGGCATGCTAACAGCTAACGGGCTACGATAGACTGACCATACGTCCTCTTTTCACCGGACATGTCCTTTTTTGCGGAGCTGTCAGGGCGGAGTTTCTTAAATGCCTCAAATGTCCGGCATTTTGAGTTAGGGTTGCGTGCATTTTCAATGTACGTTCAGGGTTAAGAAGGGGTTAAAAACAAAACAAATTGTGCGCGCAGCAGCATTCGTGAGGGAGGGGCAGAGAGCGAGAGAGTTATGATAAACGCACATGCGTCACCAGGCTCTGCTTTTTATCCATAGATTTATCAGATTTAATTTTTTATCATCTGTAGCAGGGGTGTCAAAAGCGTTCCCCGGAGGCCATTTGCGGCCCACAGCTAATGTTTTAAAGGCCCACGGCACATTGTAAAAATACTATTAAAATAAACAAAAACATAACAAAAGTGAAATAAAAAAGCTTAAAGGTTAAATGTAATTTAGAAAAAGTTGCAATGTTGACTAATAAAACAAAGCTGTTTTTTTTTCTTTCAAACTGTCATTGCTCAAAACATAATATTGAAATCAATGTTATTATGAATTATTGACCTATCCAAGGTTCCGATTACTTCACATCAAATATTCCACTAAGAAAAATATTTTTGGTGGAAGAATTTGCAAATTTGGTAAATAAATAACCCAAAAATGTATATTTTGTTGTTTTCTTACTGTGCCGAACCGAAATGTTTGTGTACCGTTACACCCTTAATATATATATATATATATATATATATTATATATATATATATATATATATATACACACACACACACACACACACACACATATATACATACATATATACATACACGTGCGTGCGTGCGTAAATGTATAAAATGTGATCAATTACTGAGTGTTATTTCCAATATTTTCATCTTCACTTATTCCGAACATTGGTTTTCCAGCAGCACGGCTGATCTCCCTTAACAAGAAAGAGGCAGAACATTTGGATTACAGCACACATGCATCATCTCATAATCTACAAGTTGTCACCTATTAGTAGGACATGCAAGTACTGATACATTCAAACAGAGCAACAAACCTGTTCAACACACCATCAGACACAAGGGCCTCCTTTGGATGATAGTATTTATAATACCTGGTCCTAAAAACGGAATCTGCGGTATTGAAAAAGCAACAAAACTCACATTATTTCACTGTTAATAAAAGACAGGGAATAACATATTCATACGCACCATTATTGACCATAATTCCAAACTCCTCCAGGAGAAAGTTGATGTTTGTGTCAAATTTTTTTTCTCCTCCTTCCCCAAGCATGACAAGGACATTTCCTCCAACATCGAGGTAGTGCTTCAGTACTTGCAGCTGAAACAACAATGAAACCGTGTGGAATCTTTTTGAGACAAGCAGAAAACATTATTTGGTGGCAGTGCTGTCATTATTTTCTTCCTTTAAGTTCGTACATCCACACGCACATTCATTGTACAAACATACATATACAGATACTGTACATATACATTCACTGTACATATATACATACTGTACATATACATTCACTGTAAAAAACATACATATATACATACTGTACATATACATTCACTGAACAAACATACATATATACATACTGTACATATACATTCACTGTAAAAACATACATATACACATAGTGTACATATACAAGTACATATACATACATACACTCATGCATATAATCATGTTTCATCAAAAATATATTAACGATGTTGCCCTAGCGTAAACTCGGTAACACCTGGCACACTGACAAAGTTTAACTTATTGTTACTATAACAATCTACAAGGTTAATATAGTCTGCTTCTGTTTCTTCCTCTCCATTTTTCTGCTTTCTTTTGTATTTCAAGTTATCGTTACATATGTGTATTGTTGCATTTGAACACATTTATTGTTGATAATAGGAGGTAATTATTGTTATTATTCCTTATCAATAGTGCTATTTCTATTGGTTAAAGTTAAAATACCATTAATTGTCACACACGCACTAGGTGTGGTGAAATTTGTCCTCTGCATTTGACCCATCCCTTTGTTCCCCCCCCCCCGGGAGGTGAGGGGAGCAGTGGGCAGTAGCAATGGCCGCGCCCGGGAATCATTTTTGGTGATTTAACCCCCAATTCCAACCCTTGATGCTGAGTGCCAAGCAGGGAGGTAATGGGTCCCATTTTTATAGTCTTTGGTATGACTCGGCCGGGGTTATTGGTATTTGTATTGCTCCATTTGTAGTGTAATAATGTTCATTGTCATTTCTGTATTATTATTTATTTCACTAACTGCTTCTTTGCTATCACTTTTACCATCATATTTGTACATATCATATTTGCTGATGTTGTTCTACAGTTTTTGTTGTTATTGCTGTGTTTGCTGTTGTTGTTGTCGTCGTCTCTCTGTCTTATCCCCCTCTTGTCCACACAATTTCCCCCTCCGTCTTCCTTTTTTTCTCTTTCTATCCCATCCATTTTCTACCGCTTGTCCCTTTTGGGGTTGCGGGGGGTGCTGGAGCCTATCTCAGCTGCATTTGGGCAGAAGGCGGGGTACACCCTGGACAAGTCGCCACCTCATCACAGGGCCAACACAGATAGACAGACAACATTCACACTCACATTCACACACTAGGGACAATTTTAGTGTTGCCAATCAACCTATCCCCAGGTGCATGTCTTTGGAGGTGGGAGGAAGCCGGAGTACCCGGAGGGAACCCACACTGCAAAAAGTCAGTGTTCAAAAACAAGAAAAAAAATACAAAAATGAGGGGTATTTTATTTGAACTATGCAAAATTATCTGCCAATAGAACAAGACAATTTGGCTTGCCAAGACTTTCCAAAACAAGTAAAATTAGCTAACCTCAGTGAACCCAAAAATACCTTAAAATAAGTATATTCTCACTAATAACAAGTGTACTACTATATGAGTACGTATTTTTTTCTATTGTTTCATTGAAAATAAAACAGCAAAGTCCATTTGGCTGTCATCTGTTTTAATTATGAGACACAATTGTGTCAAAGTCATGATTTTTTTGTTCATGCTTGAAATAAGAAATGATTACTTTAAAAAAGTAGTTTTATACTTGTGAGTGTTAATGACACAGCTTTGCAACCGTTGATATTCTAGTTTCAAGCATGTTTTACTCAATATAGGTCATCAAATCTCAGCAACAAGCTCTAATATCTTACTGAGATCATTTAGGACCAAAACCCTTAAAACAGGTAAAACATTCTAACATAAAATCTGCTTAGTGAGAAGAATGATCTTATCAGACAGAAAATAAGCAAATGTCACCCTTATTTGAGGTATTTAATCTTACTTAGATTTCAGTTTTAACAGTGCATGCAGTCACGGGGAGAACATGCAAACTCCACACAGAAAGACTTAGAGCCCGGGATGGAACCCAGGACTACTCAGGACCTTCGTATTGTGAGGCACATGCACTAACCCCTGTACCACCGTGCTGCCCTCTTTATATCCCCTCCTGCTTTAAATAATAATATAAATCCATTTAATAAAGTCAAATACAAATAAGGCAACAAGAGAAGTATCCCACACTTCTCTTTTGTAAAGTCAATTTGTACAGCCGATATGGGCATCTACATCAACTTGCCTGAGAAGCTGGACAGGACACACACACAAAAACATATATTATTCCTTTGATATCTCACCTCTGATGCTGTAAATTTCTCTCTTGGCCCAGCTGTTATCCACAATTTGACGCCTTTCATCTTGTCCAAAGTCAACTCTTCCTTCATACTAGTAGGCGAGAGAGAGATCATTTTATTTATAAATAAAAAGTTTACCTTAATCCAATAGTGCTAGACAGAAAGCCAATGAAGCGAATCCCTTACCTTTGAATTTTCCATTGATTCCTGAGTTGCTTCTGCATGGCTTTGTATCCATTGTGAGTGGTAAACAACTCCCTTTTGGAGGCATTGAATACAACAATGTTGTGCTGCTCCTTCTCCATGACTGTTGTCAACCACTAAACATTCGCTTCAATTACAACAAAGTATCGACAGGCCTCGCTCAACTCTAACCCTCGCACGTCTTTCCACCATACAGTAGTTGGTTAAATGTAACCTTGCATTGGCTTGTGACGCTGAACATTCCTCCCTGACACTGTGAAGCCATGGAGCTTGTTAACAACGGGCGGAAATCATGTTAGCTGTTAAGCTAATAGGCTAACCTCACGTTAGCTTTCGATGCGCCTCATTAAATGTTCAGCTCACGTCTGCCTAGTTTCTTCCAAAAAACGCAGGGAAAAAGTTCCGTCAACACTAACACGTTTAATTAGTAAGTATACGTATCCAAAAGAGTCGATTGTGTCTTGGAGAAATTGGTTACTAAGCACTACACTTACATAGCAACCGCTTTTTCTTCTTCTTCCTCTATTTCTTCTTCTTCTTCTTTGGTTTAATGGCGGTTGGCAAGCAACCTTATGGTGTGCATTACCGCCACCTTCTGAAATGGAGTGGGAATTAGTTTAATGCCCTGCTCTAAATCACACAAGTGTGCCGTGAGATACAGTCTGGTGTGCCGTGGGAGATTATGTAATTTCACCTATTTGGGTTAAAAATATTTTTTGCAAAGCAGTAATTATAATCTGCAAATGATGTGTTGTTGTTGAGTGTCGGTGCTGTCTAGAGCTCGGCAGAGTAACCGTGTAATACTCTTCCATATCAGTAGGTGGCAGCCGGTAGCTAATTGCTTTGTAGATGTCGGAAACAGCGGAAGGCAGCGTGCCGGTAAAAAGGTGTCTAATGCTTTAACCAAAAAAAAAAAAAAAGGTGAGTGCCCCTAAGAAAAGGCATTGAAGCTTAGGGAAGGCTATACAGATCGAAACTTAAACTGAACCGGCTACAAAGTAAACAAAATACAGAATGCTGGACGACAGCAAAGACTTACTGTGGAGCAAAGACGGCGTCCACAATGTACATCCCAACATGACATGGCAATCAACAATGTCCCCACAAAGACGGATACAAACAACTGAAATATTCTTGATTGCTAAAACAAAGTAGATGCGGGAAATATCACTTAAAGGAAGACATGAAACTGCTACAGGAAAATATTTTAAAAAAAGAGAAAAAGCCACCAAAATAGGAGCGCAAGACAAGAACTAAACACTACACACAGGAAAACAGCAAAAAAAAAATCTAAATAAGTCAGGGGGTGATGTGACAGGTGGTGACAGTACACCTACTTTGAGACAAGAGCTATAGTCATGCATGCTTGGTTATGGTTTAAAGTCATATCCAACAATTGCAACAACGACTTTTTACTGTCAACTGAGTTTTGTTTTTTAATGATTTCTCTGCTGGTGGTGTGACTCTGGATTTTTTCAACGCAAAAAATGTGCCTTGGCTCAAAAAAGGTTGAAAAACACTGCTCTAAATTATTTTATTTAACCCTTTTTATTAAAAAAATATATGTATTTCTGTGACCCTACATCAGGGGTCACCAACCTTTTTGAAACCAAGGGCTACTTCTTGGGTACTGATTAATGCGAAGGGCTACCAGTTAGATACACACTTAAATAAATTGCCAGAAGTAGCCAATTTGCTCAATTTACCTTTAACTCTGTTATTATTAATAATTAATGATATTTATCTTTGTGGAAACACTGATCATCTTAATGATTTCTCACAATAAATATATATAGAAACAGATAAATATCAATATGCAACACTTTATTTTTATATTTTCTCTAAGTGCACATTTTTCAAATTGAACATTTTCAAATGATCACTTCTAAGACAGTCTTGTGAAATCACAATATCCCATTTTAACTAGCTAACCACTAACATTTTTTAACAAATCATGAATTACTTTGCACCGTGTTTGTACAAATAATAACTCCTTAAAATACAAAAGTAAACTCTCAAATTTTTAAATCATGTCACACTTTGAACTGGACACCAAATCTGTTATCTGTTTCTTTGTCAGTTAGTGGGAAGCCTGGCATTGCATGCTGTTAACTAGTGTGTTGTACTCTGGTGTGTAACTTGACACTGCAACTCTGAGTGAGTCTTGCAGATGTGCATCAGTGAGGCGTGTTCTGTGTTTGTTCTTGATGAAGTTCATGTCAGAAAAGGCTGATTCACAAAGATAAGATTTTTCCTCATTGTTTGCGGAACCTTCTTAATCTTTTGGACATATTTTCACAGCAATCTGGCCTTAAGCTTAATTATGATAAATGTAAAATGTTAAGGATTGGAAATCTAAAGGGAACGTCCTTTCGAATGGAATGCAAAGTGCCTGTTTTGTGGACAGATGGACCAGTTAACATACTTGGTGTTGTTGTCCCAGAAAATCTGGAAGATCTAGGCTCAGTAAATTATGATAATCGACTAAGAAAGCTGTACAAAATTATGCAATTATGGAAAGGGAAATCCCTAACCTTGTATGGTAAAATGTCTATTGCCAACTCGTTAATTATTCCTCAATTTATTTATTTGTTTTTGTCATTACCAGCTCCATCACAAAACTTTTTTAAGATTTATGAGCGGAGGGTCTTCGATTTTGTCTGGAACGGCAAACCAGAAAAGATTAAAAGAAAGGTTTTGTACAAAGAGTATGAATATGGGGGCCTGAAACTTCTCAACCTTGAAGCTATGTGTCTGTCTTTAAAAGCATCAATTATTCCAAAGATGTATTTAAACATTGAGTGGTACACAAATGTCCTGTTGGACAAAAAACATGTACTGTATCAAAATAAATTGTATCCTTTTTTACAAGTGATCCCCTCCCAGAGAGTCTGCTGGGAAACATGGTGGGGTTCATAAAGGAAACAATCCACTCATAGTGGTGTTTTCAATTTTATGTGCCAGAAAAAAGAGACGATATTTTGCAGCAGTTAATATGGATGAACTCTAATATTGTAATAGATGGAAAGCCTTTCTTTTGGAAAAATATGTTTGAAAGAGAAATCATTTTTGTCAATGATATTATCAATGAGAATGGTAAAATTATGAAGTATGATGAATTTAGAGCTATGTATGGTGATGCTTGCTCAAGCTTTTCATTTTATCAACTAACTGGAGTAATTGGGAAAAGATGGAAACAAATAATTAATTATGGGACTACTAAATTATTAGTTTGTAAACCTCTAATAAGAAATTCTAGTTGGCAAAAAGGAACTAAAATAAATAGAAAAATATATAATTTTTATTTAATAAAGAAATCTTTGAAGGCTGCCTCATACAACACAAATGGAAAATGGGAGGACTTTTTTGACTGCCCGTTGCCATGGGATGCCATATTCAAACTAATCTATAAAACTACTATCGATGTGCAAAATCGTTATTTTCAAATTAAAATTATTTATAACTTCTTACCCACAGGAAAAATGTTAAAATTATGGAAAATGACAGAGTCAGATGATTGCCGATTTTGTTGTCAGGAGCCTGAATCCACCCTGCATTTGTTTTGGTATTGTCATATTGTGTCTTTGTTTTGGGTGGAAGTTGAAAAAAATGTGTTTAAGGATTGGTGTGTTTATGAAGCTTAATGTGGTTTCTGTTATTTTAGGAGAGTTCATTGACAATCATGATTTAGTCAATTTAATTATAGTACTCTGTAAAATGTTTATTTTTAAGGCCAAAAACAGATATTCACTTAGTATTACTTTCTTTAAAACATTTATTCAGTATTTTCTAACTTTAGAAAGTTACATGGTTGAAAACGATAATGATGCCAAAAAACATTAAAAAAAAGATGAGAAGTCCTCAAAGGCTTATTTTCAAAGTATAATTATGTTTATAGATTATATGATATCTGTTGTTGTGTTCCCTAATTTGAGTGACCTGGACATAATCTGGACTGTACATAAATGCTTATTTTGAAAATGTAATTTTGTTTATAAATTATATGCAATCTGTTGTGTTCCCTAATTTTTTTCTGTGTACATGAATGAAGGTGTGTGTTGCTGAGTCCGACTTGGACATTATCTGGACTGGGCCTGGTTTAAAAAAACCTTTAAACAAATCTAATTTCATTGACAACCTGGTCTGTTGAAGATAAGGCCCTTTTTTAAAAAAAAATAAAATAAAATAAGATAAATAAATAAAAAACATTTTCTTGGATAAAAAAGAAAGTAAAACAATATAAAAATAATTACATAAAAAATAGTAATTAATGAAATTTGTTAGTGGACCAGCAGCCTATACAATCATGTGTGCTTCAGGGACTGTGTCCCTTGCAGATGTGTTGTCTATGTTGTGGGAACCAGAATATTGGTAGCAGAAAGAAATAACCCCTTTTGTGTGAGTGGGTGTGGATGAGTGTGCATGGGGGAGGTTGTTTGGGTTGATGCACTGATTGAAAGTGTATCTTGTGTTTTTTCTATGTAGATTTAATTTAAAAAAAAAATAAAAAAAAATAAATAAATATATATATATATATATATATATATATATATATATATATATATATATATATATATATATATATATATATATATATATATATATATATATTAAAATTTTTTTTTTTTTTTTTTTTTTTTAGAACAGGCCCGCGGGCGACTCATCTGGTCCTTACGGGCGACCTGGTGCCCTTGGGCACCGCGTTGCTGACCCCTGCCCTACATGTTCTAACATTTAATCTTAACATACCATTCACTGCTCTACTAACCTTCTCTTTCAGTAACTCATTTTTCATCATTATTTCCCTATCTCTCCTACAACTGTATTGATACATGCTCTACATCAGGGGTGTCCAAAGTGCGGCCCCGGGGGCCATTTGCGGCCTGCAGCGAAACATTGATGGTCCGCAACACATTTTAAAATAATACTACAAAAAAAACATTAAACTAAAGTAATATTGTCACCGATAACATAAAGCTGGCATGTAGGCAGTTTTTTACTTTAAAACTATAATTTCCTAAAAATAAAAAAAAATACTAAGTAAAAACACTTTTTTTTTTTTTTACAGCCTTTGATAGTAGGCTAATATAGCAAATATAGACACTTACATCATGTGTTGCCTTCATTATAACACTTATGAATCAATCAATCAATCAATTAATGTTTATTTATATAGCCCTAAATCACAAGTGTCTCAAAGGGTTGCACAAGCCACAACGACATCCTCGGTTCAGATCCCACATCAGGGCAAGGAAAAACTCAACAAAGTGGGATGACAATGAGAAACCTTGGAGAGGACCGCAGACGTGGGCGACCCCCCCCCCCCACACCCCCCCAGGGCGACCGGTGCAATTGACGTCGAGTAGATCTAGCATAATATTGTGAAAGTCCAGTCCATAGTGGATCTAACATAATATCGTGAAAGTCCAGTCCATAGTGGATCTAGCATAATATTGTGAAAGTCCATACTCCAGTCCATAGTGCATCTAACATTAGAGTGAGAGTCCAGTCCATAGTGGGGCCAGCAGGAGACCATCCCGAGCGGAAACAGGTCAGCAGCGCAGAGATGTCCCTAACCGATGCACAGGCGAGCGGTCCACCCCGGGTCCCGACTCTATTTATATTTATGTTTATATAAGGCTTTTCATTTTTTCCGGCTCTAGACAGATTTTTTTTTGTGGTATTTTTGGTCCAATACGGCTCTTTCAACATTTAGGGGTTGCCGACCCTTGCATTAGAGCAGTGTTTTTCAACCTTTTTTGAGCCAAGGCACATTTTTTGCGTTGAAAAAATTGGGGAGGCACACCACCAGCAGAAATCATTACAAAACGAAACTCAGCTGACAGTACAAAGTCGTTGTCGCAAGTGTTGGATATGAATTCAAACCATAACCAAGCATTCATCACTATAGCTCTTGTCTCAAAGTAGGTGTACTGTCACCACCTGTCACATCACACCCTGACTTATTTGGAGTTTATTGCTGTTTTCCTGTGTGTAGTGTTTTAGTTCTTCTCTTGCGCTCCTATTTTGGTGGCTTTTGCTCTTTTTTTGGTATTTTCCTGTAGCAGTTTCATGTCTTCCTTTGAGCGATATTTCCCGCATCTACTTTGTTTTAGCAGTCAAGAATATGTAAGTTGTTTTTATCCTTCTCTGTGGGGACATTGTTGATTGTCATGTCATGTTCGGATGTACTTTGTGGACGCCGTCTTTGCTCCACAGTAAGTCTTTGCTGTCATCCAGCATTCTGTTTTTGTTTACTTTGTAGCCAGTTCAGTTTTAGTTTCGTTCTGCACAGCCTTCCCTAGGCTTCAATGCCTTTTCTTAGGGGCACTCACCTTTTGTTTATTTTTGGTTTAAGCATTAGACACCTTTTTACCTGCACACTGCCTCCCGCTGTTTCCGACATCTACAAAGCAATTAGCTACCGGCTGCCACCTACTGATATGGAAGAGTATTACACGGTTACTCTGCCGAGCTCTAGACAGCGCGACACTCAACAACAACACATCATTTGCAGATTATAATTACTGCTTTGCAAAAAATATTTTTAACCCAAATAGGTGAAATGAGATCATCTCCCACGGCACACCAGACTGTATCTCACGGTGTGCCGCGGCACAGTGGTTGAAAAACACTGCATTAGAGCATTGTTTCTTAACCATAGGGCCAGGGCCCATTGTTGGGCCACGAGCGCCCCCTACAGGGCCGACAAAAAATATCTGTTTCTCAGCAGTGGTCCGGTTTTAATACACTTTTCCACCACTTGTGTCAGTAATGAAAATATCAAATAAACAGAATAATCCTTGAACTAAATTAAAGAGAAGTTTCTTAAGCGCAAAAATTATGACTAAAGTGGTGAATGTGTATTTTTGATTGCACTTTAATTGTATTTACAGTTTATTTAAGAAACATATTGTTAGAATGTATTTATGTGTAATTGTACGTAAATGTATTACTCCCTTCTTTTGCAGTGTATTTGTTTAATATTTAATTGTATACTCAGCCTATGCATGGTTTCAGATTTTTTGACAAGGTTTATCCTGTTAAACTGTAAGTAGGCTAGATATAATTATTGAATACCATTAAAATCAAAAGTAAGATGAGTAATTCAGTGTTAATATTTGAGTCTCTCGTGGAAAAGTTGGGCCCCGAGGTCAAAAAGGTTGAGAACCCCTGCACTTGAGGGTTTCCCCACCCTCTCTTAATGAGCTGCTCTGCCAGCAGCTGCGTCAATCAGCTGTCAAGAAGCTTCAAGGAGTTGAAAAGCTGCCAGGAATTCCGTCAGTCATGACTGCCTGACAAGAAAAATGGAGAAAGTTTATCCCCCCAAAGGTAAGATGTTGCACCTGTGCTCAGTTTTGGCGACGACTCTAATCGAGATATTCAATTCTTCCTTTAGATATGGACAGTTTTGAAGTTTTTTCACCGTCGGAGCTGGACAGCAAGTTCTTCGTGGACCAGCTGTCGACATCGAGAGTGTCCGCTGATGGATCTGACTCCAAACCCTACAACGTGGCCTTTCTCTGCACGTCTTCAGACCTGGCTTCTCCGACTCCGGGACAGTGCCCCAACGACTCCGACGTCCAAGAAGCTAAGAAGTCTCTATTGCTGGTACCGCCGCAGTGCAAGTCCTCTACTCCCTACTTGCTCCTTCAAAAGCAGGAACAGGATGCTTATTTTGACCAGTCGTACAATGACCTTACCGCCTCGCAGATGTCCTGGGACCAGTCTTTGATCAAGCCGGCGAGCAACAGCCCAAAGCTCTGCATGGAGTTGAGCGCTCTGGAGAACGTTGAGGGTCTGAATGTGTAGATGAGTCAAATTTCAACGCCTTGCCTTTGTGTTTCTTAGTGGATTTTAATCAACTAGTTGTCTTTAACAAATGACCTAATAAATGCTGTAGTGTTTTAAGATTGATGTGTTTTTTATATTGTTTTCACCTAGATTGGCTCAATTTAAGTAAAATGCAGTGCACTTAAACAGGGTTCTGGTGAGTGTGCAGCCAAAGGGGAGGGGCTAATTGAAATGGTTGCAAATCACCATTAAAAGGCGAAGAGGAAGCGGGTTAATGTCGTAATCATTCCCGGTAATTGGACCGCATGACAGTCAATAGCGGCATAGACCTACTAAAGTGTACTTTTGGAAACATTCTATTTGAGACACCATCTTCAGCTCCTTTTTAGCTTTTTTTTGTGTTGACTTCCAAGTAATCACTAGGGATGTAATCAACTTTAGAGTACTCCAATGTCAGTGGCGGGCTGTGTGTTTCCCACCTAGGCCTTCAGTGACGTCCAACTTCAATGATTACCTCTCAAAATACCATAATTGATGTCACCACGTGACCATTGCTGTAGAAATACTATAAACATTTACGCACTACTGGACATTGAATCACAACAGTGATATTTTCTGGCACATTTAAAAATCAAATGCATCAGCAATTAAAACATTAAAACAGGTGGTTAATTGGTTAGGTATTTATGTATTAGCATATTGGGTTTTCTGCTGCATTTATTGTTGTTTCTGGGGTTAAATGTATTTTATATGTATCTTGGTGAGACAATTTATTTAAAATCTGTTTTAACTTAAAGGGAAAAGAGTCAATTTTCTTTCACTTGTTTAATGGTTAAGAGTTTGATAGCCTAATAATTGTAAATTATGGGATTGATAATTGATTGATTTTTTTACAGCATGTTAATCTTGTGTTTTGTCCTTAAAGGTTTTTCACCTAAAAAGACTGCTAAAAAGACTAAACAGAAAAAAGATGTTTCTTCGTTTGGAGAAACTGTTGCAAACTAAAGGAAAATAAAAGCATTTTTTTTTCCATAACTTGAGTTGATTTATTTTGGGAAACCTTGTTTAATGCATCCAGCGGGGCATCACAACAAAATTAGGCATAATGTGTTAATTCCACAACTGTATGTATCGGTTGATATCGGAATCGGTAATTAAGAGTTGGACAATATCGGAATATCGGATATTGGCAAAAAAGCCATTATCGGACATGTCTAGTTTAGGGATGCAAAATGAATGGCTGCTATAAACAAGGTATATATCACTACTTTTTCCTGCGGCCACTATTTGACTGTATATGTAATCAGTACACACATTATCATGCACAAAGCAATAACCACAACCAATCAGGAGCAGGGAACCTTGACATGAGTTTGACTTGGCTGGAATTGAACCGGCAACCCTCAGTTTACAACCTGACTTTTTTTCAAGGACACTCCCTGTACCCACTGAGCCATGCCACCCACGTGGCATCTTATTTGATTAGATTTTCAAGGTTCAACAGTGCGCGTGACGGCACATTGCTGGTGCAAGCGTGTTAGTTGAAAGGCCCACCTTGACTTATGTCCTGAAGTCAACTGAACTTATTAATATGGGGTTTTAATGAGTTGTCATGTTTTTGGCTAGTTGAAGTTGTCATAACTCTTCTAACTTGGTTGTGATGGGCAATTTGTTCTGTCAACTTGACAACAATAGTCCTGACTAAAAGCCTAAATCACTTTTAACAGTGTAGGCTTACTATTCACTGATCAGTACCAACATATTTGAAGTACAAATCATGTCATAATAAGATCTGAGTATTATCTAATGTGATCACTATTAGATCTTAGCATTTGACGGCCAAGGGTCTGAAAACTTAGTACAAATCAGGTGTCCTTTTTCAACGATTTATTTCCGGTAATGAGAAAATTAAATAAAATATTTTTAAATAAAATTACACAACCTATAAAACTACAGTTTGCTGGGCTCTGCCACTGGTTTGACTCTCAAGACCCCCTCCTGTGAACAAGAAGCAGCCAGAACCCCATCTCTTCTCCACAGACGGCCTTGAACCAGTCCTCTACTGCCCCCTGTAGGACAAAACACGAACACAACTTTAACATTCCCTCACATTTTACACCTATGAACAATTTCGAATTGGGTTGGCCAACATTTTTCCTGTTTTTACAAAATGAAAATTGCAGAGATCTAGTCTTTTTTTTTTTTTTTAAAAAAAGCTTATTTCATCCCAAATAAAAGGCAATACGCTTGGTTTGCCAGAACATTAACACATTTTCAATTTAAAAATAAGCATTTGTTCATTTGCATCTTGTATTTTCAGTATGCAGTTTTATTTACTATTAGAGCTACTTTGACAAAAATAATGAGGTTTCATGTTTAATTTATACGACTGGGATCATTTAAATTGTACTTTAGTTAGGAAGCAGATCTCCACTCAAACGGTGCAGTCATGGTCTTTGTGCTATTTTGGGATAATTTGTCAAAACAATAGAAGCATATTGTCTAAATTGAACATAGTTACAAAAATACTGAGAGTTTAAGCAAAAATAATTTAACCCTTTAATGAGCTACTAAAAATCAACTGGCGAGCTACTGCTTGGAGACCAATTCAGTTATAAATAAATGATAAATGGGTTATACTTGTATAGCGCTTTTCTAGCTTCAAGGTACTCAAAGCGCTTTGACAGTATTTCCACATTCACCCATTCACACACACATTCACACACTGATGGCGGGAGCTGCCATGCAAGGCGCTAACCAGCAGCCATCAGAGGCAAAGGGTGAAGTGTCTTGCCCAAGGACACAACGGACGTGACTAGGAAGGTAGAAGGTGGGGATTGAACCCCAGTAACCAGCAACACTCCGATTGCTGGCACAGCCACTCTACCAACTTCGCCACGCCGTCCCAGTTATTAGACATGACATGGAACTAAACTCGGCCGTGCTGCCCATCAACCAAAACTTAGAGGAATCAGTCTTTTTAGGAATGACTGAAATGCCTTCAAAAAATCTCTCATTGAAATGTCACCAACAAAATCATAGTACTTTACAAAGCACCGTGTTTAAGTAGTTTTGTCCTACTAATTTTGGCGGTCCTTGAACTCACCGTAGTTTGTTTACATGTGCAACTTTCTCCGACTCTGCCACAGAAAGACGTGTTTTATGCCACTCCTTCTTTGTCCCATTTTGTCCACCAAACGTTTTATGCTGTGCGTTAAAATGCACAAAGGTGAGCTTTGTTGATGTTATTGACTTGTGTGGAGTGCAAATCAGGCATATTAATCGATGCTAACATGCTGTTTAGGCTAGCTGCATGTAGATATTGCGTCATTATGCCTCGTTTGTAGGTATATTTGCGCTCATTTAATTTCCTTTACTTATGTCCTCTGTGTATTTAATTTATATTTGCATGTCTCGTGACACATTATCTGTATGTAATATTGGCTGCATTTCTGATAGATGTTTGTGTGCCATGTTGTTCCAGACCACAGCAAACATTACTTAGCTTGCAAAGATTGTAATAAATCCATTAGAAGAAGCCGGCCTGCAGTTTCCTTTAACTTGGACACACACATCTATACCTTTGGTTTTTCCAAGCCAGTAATTTCCAGGATTTATCTCACCCTCTGAGAAGCCTTCGTTTTACTAATGATTTCCAATGTTGTAAAAATGTGTAGAATAAATATTACATTTCAACATTTCTGTCAACAAAGATGTGCAGATAGACACATGGTCATTTTGACAGTAGGCTAATACAGCTAATATAGACACATCATCATTATAAGGCTTTTTCTAATTTTTTGCGTTTTCAAACATATTTGTTGTTGTTGTATTTTTGGTCCAATAGAGTTTAATATTAGATTATTCAACGAGGTTGATACTTAATTCAGACTCCCTTTTGAATCGAATCTTTGAATATTGGAAGACAGCTCGACCTCAAATGCACTATTGGGATGGCACGCAAACCCTGGACTCTATGTGCGTTGCAATGTGAATTAGTTAAGATTTTTTTCATAAACCATAGTTTACCACGGTTAAAAAAATCAAAACAAAACTCTTCCGAGCCTGCAAAAAGTAATGCATGGTAATCAAGGAGAGGTGAAAGAGACGCTGACCTGCCCATGGGCTCTCACACTCGTACAACAACCATTCATCGCTGCGGAATGTGTTGTGAAACCACATGGCGTGGTCCAGGGAGGCCGTGAACTCGGCCCTGTACTTTGGATAAGGCAGAATTGCAATGCCCAGTAAGGCAAAATCCGATATATAAGCAGCAACGCAACAATGCAGCTTCATGTTGCCTTCACCTGTGCACACACACAAAACATTTAGTACATTTCAGATTCCAATTCATTAAATTCAAGGAAATCTCTTTCATCTTTATCATCATGTCAAATAGGAGAAATATACCAATGTGTCCACGTGCTCGCACCCAAAATAATTTCTTAGGGTCAGCTGCGGCAGGTCTGTAAAACTGTGAAGGGTTGACTGGTTTGATGTCAATGGGGACTTCATTTGCCAGCAGTTTGCTAAAGCCTTGTCTCGCATTTTCAGCCAGGTCGGGTTTACTGTAAGTAGAGTTCACTTATCATACAACTTATTGCTTACAATAAAAAAAGGTTCTACTTTTTTTGCATCTTAGGATCATTTGTAGCATTTTGGTTGTCACATATTTCACACAGACACAGTGATTTTTTTGTTAATAAATAGTCTACCTGAGATAAATCTGGATGAGTTCCTCCACAGTAAGGAGTTCTTCAGGCGGAACAACCACCGGCATGGTGAACTGGTGCTGCAGGGGGCTTGGCTGTGGCATTTGGAAGGACGCCTGGCAGATCATTATGGGTTGTCCATGCTGGATGGCTTTCACCGAGCGCACTGTAAAACTGCGACCATCTCTCGTGCGGTCCACCTGGTACAGCACGGGAACTTTAGGATCCCCTAAAGTATTTTTAAACAATAAATAAAACATATCAGATGTGTGGAATTATTTTTTTTAAATGTATTTAAGGCAATGACATAAAAAAGTACAAGGTTGACAACACGTAATAATATAAATTAATATAATGCAAAAGGTAATGTACAGTATCTAAGCATGATGGTCCAGTTTTGCCTGAAAGGGAGTGGGAAGAAGATAACTGTGGAGGGGGGCGTGGCCTGCGGACCTGCAGCGAAGCGGGGTGTGCCAGGACCGGATTCGAGATCAGCGACAGGTGCGTAGATGGCCCACCTGGGCCTGCTTATCTAATCACCTGTCGCTCTGTTAAAAGGCAGCAGCCGGCGAGGAGAGGGGAGTAGGAGTTGGAGCACGAGCAAGAGCAAGAGAGAGACAGACCGAGAAAGACAATTGATGAAAAGCACCAGAAAGACATTATTTTGAAAATAAAACAGTATTGTGAACCTGGAACTGAACTGTCATGTCGGTGATTGGTGGTCCGAGGAACCCAGAGGAAGGAAACTTCCACAATACCTTATTTAATCCCACCCCCAGTTCTCAATTCAGTGATTAATACATTGAGTTTCACTCTTACTTTGTTTAAGGATTATAACACAAATGTTGTATCATGGTGGCATTACCACAGGTAACAATAATTATTACACTGTAACAATAATTTGTATCAACAATGTAGGAAGAATGAACATACCAACAATGGTAATAGACAAAATACCAACAATGGTAATAGACAACATAGCAATAATGGTAAAGAAACATTGAGCACATGTTAACACTTTGAGACAGAGTACAACAGCAGGTCAAATTAAAGACTCTCATCTCTATATTAGAACCAAACCCCATCTTTGTATAATAGTTTAAATCGATTAATAGTTTGGCATTGCCTGTGTTGTAAGTCCAGTTTGTTCCATAGTTTTATTCCGCATACAGACACACAAAAACGTTTACGTGTGGTTTAAGCTCTCGGCAATGAGAAATATCCAAAGCCTCTCAAGTTATGAGCCTGCACTCGTCTTATAAAAAAACGTTGTAGATTAGGCGGCAGTAATTTGTTAAATGCTTTATATAAGATTATTGATGTATTATATTTAACCAGATCATCAAATTTGAGCAACGTTGATTGCATAAACAGATTATGAGTATGTTCTAAATAACCAACGTTGTGAATGATCCGCACTGCTCTTTTCTGTAATATGATCAGAGGATGAATTGTGTTGTGGTAAGTATTCCCCCATACTTCAACACAGTATGTAAGGTATGGCAGTACCAAGGTGCAGTATAGAGTACGGAGTGCATTTTCATTGAGGTATAGTTTTGTTTTGTTTATAAGTGAGAGGCTGTTGGAGATGTTTGTTTGAATGTGTCTGACATGAGGTTTCCATGATAGTTTACTATCAATTATTACTCCCCAAAATGTATTCTCATTTACGATTTCAATTCAGTACCATCAATACTTATTTTTTGTTCAGATGTTATGTTGCGATTTCCAAACATCACTATCTTAGTTTTATTTATATTCAAGGATCATTTATTTCTGTCCATCCATTTTTTTTTACTATGTTTAGTTCTGTGTTTACTGTATTTATGAGCTCATTATAGTCATCACTACTGTAGAATATGTTTGTGTCATCTGCAAATAGTATACATTTCAGTATTTTGGATGTATTGAATATATCATTAATGTACACATTAAGCAGTTTTGGCCCCAGCACGGACCCTTGGGGGACACCACAAGCAATGCCAAGAGTATCTGATAAATACTCTTAAATACCTTTTTTTAACCAGTCTCCAGCCAGCTCCCTAATTCCATATATTTCCATCGTACCTAGTACAATTATATGATTAATGGTATCAAAGGCTTTTTCTTAAGATCAATAAAGATATCAACTGCATATGTTTTATGCTCCAGTGCATTAGTAATTTCTTTAATAGCTTCAATAGCTTTACCATGAATTGATTAATGTGGACCCTGACTTAAACAAGTTGAAAAACTTATTCAGGTGTTACCATTTAGTGGTTAATTGTACAGAATATGTACTCTACTGTGTAAACTGTACTGTTTCATATAATGTATTCTCTTCCTTTGCAATCTACTAATAAAAAAGTTTCAATCATTCAATCAAAGTTATTGCCATTGAGGCTGTTCTTTTGGACCTAAAGCCTTACTGACCGCCATTGATTATATGATGCTTCTCAAGAAACGATTTAAGTCAAGAATTAAATAGTTTCTCTAAGATTTTTGAGAACTGAGGCAAAGGAGAAATTGGTTTGTAATTGGTAAAAGTGTGTTTGCTGCCACTTTTTTTTTGACTGATTGAGACTTTTATTAGTAGATTGCACAGTACAGTACATATTCCGTACAATTGACCACTAAATGGTAACACCCGAATAAGTTTTTCAACATATTTAAGTCGGGGTCCACGTTAATCAATTCATGGTATAAATATATACAATCAGCATAATACAGTCATCACACAAGTTAATCATCAGAGTATATACATTGTTTGGTTGATATCAGCACTTCAGTCATCAACAATTATATCATCTGAGAAATCAACATTGAAACAGTGTAGGTCTGACTTGGTAGGATATGTACAGCGAGCAGTGAACATAGTGAGCCCAGAAAGCATAAGAACAAGTATATACATTTGATTATTTACAATCCGGGGAGGTGGGATGTGGTGGGGGGAGGGTGTTAGTCTAGGGTTGTAGTTGCCTGGAGGTGTTCTTTACACCTGTTGGGAGTGCATTCCATATTGATGTGGCATAGAAGGAGAATGAGTTAAGACCTTTGTTAGATCGGAATCTGGGTTTAACATGGTTTGTGGAGCTCCCCCTGGTGTTGTGGTTATGGCGGTCATTTTCGTTATGGAAGTAGTTTGACATGTACTTCGGTATCTGGGAGGTGTAGCGAATCTTATAGACTAGTCTCAGTGCAAGTTGTTTTACTCTGTCCTCCACCCTGAGCCAGCCCATTTTGGAGAAGTGGGTAGGAGTGAGGTGTGATCTGGGGTGGAGGTCTAGAAGTAATCTGACTAGCTTGTTCTGGGATGTTTGAGTCTAGATTTGAGGGTTTTGGAGGTGCTGTGGTACTGGGAGGTGCATGCGTAATCGAAAAAGAGTTAAATGAGAGTTCCCGCTAGAATCTTCATGGTGCTTTTGTTGACCAGAGAGGAGATTCTGTAGAGAAATCTTGTTCGTTGGTTGACCTTTTTGATTACCTTGGTTGCCATTTTATCACAGGAAAGATTAGCCTCTAGAATGCAACCTAGGTAGGTGACCTCATCTTTCCTGGTGATAACAATGTAAAAACACTTTGTCCCTGGGTGGACGCGAATGAACAGCCTTTGTAGGAAGTTAGAACACAAATAGATACTAATAATTTTCAAACTGAGATTCACACAAATGATATTCTGGCAATGGGGTATTTTAAATCAACAAAAGAAACTCGCAGTGCAATTTAGCTTACCTGCTCTGACAAAGTAGCAGTGTAGAGAGTGGGCATACAGGTGATCACTGACAGATTTGGCTGCAGCAACAAGGGCTTGACCAATTATTTGACCCCCAAACAAGCGCTGAGTGCGGGGTACCCAGTGATGTGT
>NC_084731.1:20120404-20175404 GCF_033978785.1 Entelurus aequoreus | reverse complement strand
TCATTCAATGTCATTGTTTTCTTGTTGTGAGGAAGAAAAAAAAGGCGGACAATGCAATGGCGGAGGGAAGAAAGGGAACATGGGAGATTACACAGAAAGATGCGGTGCAGAAGCCGCCATGGCAAATGTCGTGCATGAGGGTGACGCTGATGAGAGTGCTCCTTGTGTAGTTGCTTGTTTCCATGGTTATATAAATGGCAGGAGGCAGTACTTGGCATTCTCACTGGGAGCTGTCATGATGTTTGTTCCACTAAATGAACATTTGCTTACACAATACATTCTGGACTACGGCGAAGCCTTTTTCAAATTCGAATGCCGCATAATGCAACTTATATAAAATTTAAAAAAACTGTGATTTTTCGGTATTTTCACCTTGTGTGGCTTTGAATCAAAAGGCATCAATGGCACAAAAAAAAAAAAAAGTATTTTGTTCTTTCTCTCGTTCTGGGTGGAGTTCACATGCTGGGCTTGCGTGGGTTGTCTCTGGTACTCCAGCTTACTCCCACGTGTCAAACGCAGGTTAGTTTAAAATCAGTTAACTCAACAGGCTGCCTGTTCTTCACAGTCCAAAGCAAGAAGTGCACAGGGACACACACGAGGTGCACGCAGATGTGCAACACAGTTTGTGACAAGAATGACGAGAAAAAAGGAGTCAAAAGAAGTGAAAATAACGACAAAGCAGATTGAACAGTGGCTCTCTAAATCAGTGTTTTTTCAACCTTTTTGGAGCCAAGGCACATTTTTTGCGTTGAAACCACCACCAGCAGAAATCATTAAAAAACAAACTCAGTTGACAGTAAAAAGTCGTCGCAATTGTTGGTTATGACTTTAAACCATAACCAAGCATGTATCACTATAGTTCTTGTCTCAAAGTAGGTGTACTGTCACCACCTGTCACATCACCCCCTGACTTATTTGGAGTTTTTTGCAGTTTTCCTGTGTGTAGTGTTTTAGTTCTTGTCTTGCGCTCCTATTTTGGTGGCTTTTTCTCTTTTTTTGGTGTTTTCCTGTAGCAGTTTCATGTCTTCCTTTGAGCGATATTTCCCGCATATACTTTGTTTTAGCAATCAAGAATATTTCAGTTGTTTTTATCCTTCTTTGTGGGGACATTGTTAATTGTCATGTCATGTTCGGATGTACAGTACATTGTCTTTGCTCCACAGTAAGTCTTTGCTGTCGTCCAGCATTCTGTTTTTGTTTACTTTGTAGCCAGTTCAGTTTTAGTTTCATTCTGCATAGCCTTCAAGCTTCAATGCCTTTTCTTAGGGGCACTCACCAATTGTTTATTTATGGTTTGGGCATTAGACACCTTTTTACCTGCACCCTGCCTCCTGCTGTTTCCGACATCTACAAAGCAATTAGCTACCGGCTGCCACCTACTGATATAGAAAAGTATAACATGGTTACTCTGCCGAGCTCTAGACAGCACTGACACTCAACAACACATAATTTGCGGATTATAATTACTGGTTTGCAAAAAATATTTTCAACCCAAATAGGTAAAATTAGATAATCTCCCACGGCACACCACAGTGGTTGAAAAAGACTGCTCTAAATACCACCTCAGAAAACCAAGTACCATTATAGTAAACAGCATTAAAATACAGTAGCGAAGTAGGCCTAAGTATTCATTAAAACAAGATAGAGGTTTTATTATTAAAGTATACAGTAAATTCTGAACAATAAGACGCTACTTTTCCCCCCCACACTTCGAACTATGCGGCTTACAAGACTGAGCGGCTGGTTTATGGATTTTTCTTCACTAAAATAAAAATAATTTTATAAAAAAACAAAACCAGCAAAAACACTGGGAGGGTGTTTCGTTGTTTGTGCTTTTTTCATATCAGTTGCCCAGATCATGTTTTATTTTAGTTTGACTCCCTTAGTTCCGTTTTCAGCACCCCTGGGTTTGTGTTTCTCAGTTGCCATTGGTGCTGATTATTTTCACCTACCTCTGATTAGTGTTCGGGACGCTCACCTGCTCCCGGGCACTAATCAGAGAGCTACTTATTCGCCACACTCAGTCTGGGTGTCCTGTTTGCTTCACCTGACACGTTACGTTGATTTCTTGCTTCCTTGTTCCAGAGAATACAATAGAAAGTACTTTATTGATCCCTGGGGGAAATTCAGCACCACAGTTCGCTCACAATAGACAATAAACATTTAGGTATTTTTACATGTGAATAACATAAATACAGTCTATTATACAGCATTATTCACATGTGAATAACATAAATACAGTCTATTATACAGCATTATTCACATGTGAATAATATAAATACAGTCTATTATACAGCATTATTCACATGTGAATAATATAAATACAGTCTATTATACAGCATTAAATTACATGTGAATAGTATAAATACAGTCAATTGTACAGCATTATTCACGTGTGAATAATATAAATACAGTCTATTGTACAGCATTATTCACATGTGAATAATATAAATACAGTCTATTATACAGCATTATTCACGTGTGAATAATATAAACACAGTCTATTATACAGCATTATCCACATGTGAATAATATAAATACAGTCTATTATACAGCATTATTCACATGCGAATAACATAAATACAGTCTATTATACAGCATTATTCACATGTGAATAATATAAATACAGTCTATTATACAGCATTATTCACATGTGAATAATATAAATACAGTCTATTATAAAGCATTATTCACATGTGAATAATATAAATACAGTCTATTATACAGCATTATTCTCATGTGAATAATATAAATGCAGTCTATTATACAGCATTATTCACATGTGAAAAATATAAATACAGTCTATTATACAGCATTATTCACATGTGAATAATATAAATACAGTCTATTATAAAGCATTATTCACATGTGAATAATATAAATACAGTCTATTATACAGCATTATTCACATGTGAATAATATAAATACAGTCTATTATACAGCATTATTCACATGTGAATAATATAAATACAGTCTATTATACAGAATTATTCACATGTGAAAAATGTAAATACAGTCTATTATACAGCATTATTCACATGTGAATAATATAAATACAGTCTATTATACAGCATTATTCACATGTGAATAATATAAATACAGTCTATTATACAGAATTATTCACATGTGAAAAATGTAAATACAGTCTATTATACAGCATTATTCACATGTGAATAATATAAATACAGTCTATTATACAGAATTATTCACATGTGAAAAATGTAAATACAGTCTATTATACAGCATTATTCACATGTGGATAATATAAATACAGTCTATTATACAGCATTACATTAAACCTGGCAGCTTAGTTGCCAGAATGTTTGTGTTAAATTGACATTGGTTTTTGCAACATTATATTGTTCATGGAAAAACAGTACAAGTTCTTTTTTTATTCTGGCAACTTAGCTGCCAGTTTTTCTACCTGAAAGACAAATGTACAGGCTTTCCATTTACAGTAATACACCGTTAAAAAAAACAACCGTAGATTTTGCAGTCAAAAACTGGCAGCTCAGTCAACAGAATTTTAACGCAAAAAACAATAGTAGTTTTTTTCAATTTACAGTAATATGCTGCAAAGAACAACGTAAAATGTATTGTCATTTTTACTAATTTGATGGGTAGTTTGCTGTAAAGTTAAGTCATTTTATTTAGACAAAAACATGTTTGGAAAGTATGATAATATACTGTAATATTTGTTGCAATAATGGATACTATTAACGTTTAAAAGGTATGCAATTTCAAGCAGTACATATATGTTTTCTGTCATAATGAAAAAAATCAATTACATTTAGTGAGAAAATATTAAGTACTTTATTGACACATATTTCCAGGTGTTTGCGGGCAAGTTAAAATTATGTCACGGGCCAGATGTGGCCCCCGGGCGTTGATTTTGACACATGTGGTTTAGTTGAATATGCTTGCACTACACTTTAAAATATCCCTCCCACAGTTACTAAATGCATTTTAAACCAAATTCACACGTTGGAAAACCAATTAGAGGCATACATTATACAAGCTTTGTAGTTAGATAATATCACATTTTGTCAAAGCATCTTCCTGCTGGAAAATGTAGTGTATTGACTGTGAGACAGCACCCTCTGCTGGCTCCATGTAGTAGCTGCAGAACTCTTTGTCTCTCACAGATAGTGCCTTCACACTTTGAAAACCTTCTTACATGACATCTAAAACCTGTTTCGCATGCGCCAATACTCCATCAGTGTTGGCGTTAGGAATTTTCAAAATGGGGGTCCAGTCATAAAAAATGGGGTCCCACAGTAAATTTTTGGGGTCCCACTTTTTTGCAACCGTTTTGAAAACAAATGATAAATGCATGCATTATCCTGTTATATCTCACATTCTATATTGTGTTTTGGAAAAAGGTTGTCATAAACGTTAATTCATTAAAAAAATAATACAAAATAAAAAACATTTTTTATGCATATGTAAATGTATTCAGTTGTAAACATTCATTCACTTTCTTCTTTCCTTCATGGATCTAAACTTTACCTCTGCCGGTATTTTCCCCAAAATTAGAGATGTCCGATAATGGCTTTTTTGCCGATATCTGATATTCTGATATTGTCCAACTCTTAATTACCGATTCCGATATCAACCGATACCGATATATACAGTCGTGGAATTAACACATTTTTATGCCTAATTTTGTTGTGATGCCCCGCTGGATGCATTAAACAATGTAACAAGATTTTCCAAAATAAATCAACTCAAGTTATGGAAAAAAGTGCCAACATGGCACTGCCATATTTATTATTGAAGTCACAAAGTGCATTTTTTTTTTTTAACATGCCTCAAAACAGCAGCTTGGAATTTGGGACTTGCTCTCCCTGAGATAATCCTGATACCCACTACAACTATGGGAAATGCTATACTTTGACTTTCACAAGGTGCATTATTATTATTTTTTTTTAAACATGCCTCAAAACAACAGCTACAAAAACAATGAAGGCACACAGCTTCAGTCCAGAGTATACTAGAGTAATAAAGTACACAATAACAGTCCTCCTTTAGTGCAAGACTGCCTGGTATATTGTATAACAGGAAATTATAAACTGGGCTCAATCTGCCCTGCTCTAACGTATTTGTATGAGTAACACAAATGTGCTGCAAGCTAGTGGTGAGTGCTTGAAGTGGCCTACCAGTCAGTCAGAGCTTCTGAAATGCTGCGTTGAGACAGGGGTGGTTTTTGTTGTATTTTAGTTTTTTCTCGGTGGAGTCTTTATGCGACAACTGTGTGGTACTACTTTTTTTCACTGTTTGATTTTCATCCATCTTCCGCTTGTATTCATCGTGTATCTCCTTATGATCCTTGAGGAGGTGGGAGATCTAATTGCTCGTATTAAAGGAAGACGTCTTGGTTCCTCCTCGCATAACCAACTTTTTGCAGTCATTGCAAATTGCCAGTTTTTTATCCGTCAGAGACACTTTAAAATAATCCCAAACCATAGACATGGTGTCGTTAGTCAGTCACCGAGCGAGCTCGCTTGTTAGCCACGGCTACAGCACCGGCAACAACACACTCTTGTTGTTGTTATGCTCCGCTCGCGGCGGTTTGATGAGGTCATCAAGCGTCGCCAGTAAACCTCTCATGCTGCAGTCGTCAACTCCTGTGTTGTGTGTGAGAGAGGGGAGAGGGGAGAGGGGAGGGGCTTCTGACTGGGAGACGCAACTGCTCTGTATTTCTCCCTACGTCCGTGTACCACTCCGTACAGCGGCGTTTTAAAAAGTAATACATTTTACTTTTTGAAACCGATACCGATAATTTCCGATATTAAATTTTAAAGCATTTATCGGCAGATAATATCGGCAGTCGGATATTATCGGACACCTCTACCCAAAATGCTATTGTAATATTTTCAGAATGTGTTTGCTCTATTTTTGGCCAAATTAAGACAAAGAAAACAATCTAAAAGGTGTTAAATCACCAAAAATGATTCCCGGGCGCGGCCACCGCTGCTGCCCACTGCTCCCCTCACCTCCCAGGGGGTGATCAAGGGTGATGGGTCAAATGCAGAGAATAATTTGGCCACACCAAGTGTGTGTGTGTGACAATCATTGGTACTTTAACTTTAACTTAACTTTATTTTTTTTGTTTTAATGCCATGATTTTAATAGTCCACACATTTTCCTACATGCGGCCTCTGAGCTAAAATGAGTTTGACACCCCATTCTAGCTACTTCCTGCCCAGGGACATCTGACCAAGTATTAAGAGTGGCGGATGGATTTTAACCCCTGTGTATATTTATTGCACTTTTATGTGATGGATCCATGCCCAACCACCAAGTCATAAGTCAAAGGCAGTACTCTATGAAATATTGACACATTGAAACGGTCTCATCCAGAATGTCTTACCTCATTTACTAAATCCTAAATCCAGTTTTGTTGCGTTGAGATCCCTAAGCTTTTAATCAATCAATGAAAAGACTGTGAAGTTGAGTCTTTCACTTCATTCTAAAGTGCTTTGCTCTCCACAAATGGACGCTTCAGATACTGCTGAGCTAACCCACATTTCTTTATACTCTCCCCGGGGGCCAAACACACCCTTCATCTGCTGTGTGGCGCGGAAATGATGAAGGACCACACCGGCGACGCTTTATTCACGACTATGTCAGCAGAATAAGAAAAACAACGAGAATTCCTTCCTGATACGAATTCAAACAGAGCATTTTGCTGTCAGAAAATGACGGATATAAACATAATGTATGTTCTAGTTCCTCTGTCATTAGGATTAACCCCCTGCCATTCTTACTGTAGTTTTACGCTACCTCCCGTTTGTGTCATACCACGCTGGAAAGCTCAGTCTGTTGAAATTTCAACGATATACCGTCATAATTGCAGGCTGTGTAAACACTAATCTTAGACCAGTCACAAACATAAACATATATTCAACCCGCATGACAACATTCCAACAGCAGATACAACTCGGACAAAAAGCTGCCTTGGCAAGTGAATAGTCCACACAAGAATGTAATGATAACTAGTATTAATGAAACATGGCACATTGCATAAGATTGACCTTGTTTTACCATAACAATGTAGAAGGTAATATAGCACACTCCTCTATCTTTCGCTCCTATTTATCTGCTTTCTTTTTTAAATTCAGGTATTCATTACGTATATGTATTGTTGCATTCGTAGCGATTGTTGATAATGTTGATAATAGAAGTAATTATCATTATTCATTGTGAATATTGTTATTTATATTGGTATTTTTAGTGTTCCATTTGTGGTGTAATAATATTCATTGTCATTTCTGTGTTGCTACACCTACTTCATTAGCTGGTTCAATGTTACACTGTAAAAACTGAAATCTAAATAAGATTAGATATCTCAAATAAGGGTGATATTTGCTTATTTTCTGTCTGATTAGATAATTATTCTCACTAAGCAGATTTTATGTTAGAGTGTTTTACTTGTTTTAAGGGTTTTGGTCCTAAATGATCTCAGTAAGATATGCTTGAAACTAGAATATCAACTGTTGCAAAGCTGTGTCATCAACACTCACAAGTATAAAACTAATTTTTTAAAGTAATAATTTCTTACTTCAAGCGTGAAAAACTAAATCATGATATATCATTATGTCAAGATAATGGCACTAGCATTTACTTAATTTAAGAATATTAATCAACATATTGAGCAAAAAGGTCTCTTTTTTTTTCTACCAAGAAAAGTGCACTTGTTATTAGTGAGAATAAACTTATTTTAAGGTATTTCTGGGTTCATTGAGGTTAGCTAATTTGACTTGTTCTGGAAAGTCTTGACAAGCCGAATTTTCTTGTTCTATTGGCAGATAATTTTGCTTAGTTCAAATAAAATACCCCTAAAGGGGACCACAAATAATGGCATTATTGGCTTTATTATAACAATTTTTTCTTAGATTACATTAAACATATGTTTCTTATTGCAAGTTTGTCCTTAAATAAAATAGTGAACATACAAGACAACTTGTCTTTTAGTAGTAAGTAAACAAACAAATGCTCCTAATTAGTCTGTGGACGTATGCAGTAACGTATTGTGTCATTTATCATTCTATTATTTTGTTAAAATTATGAGGGACAAGTGGTAGAAAATGAATTATTCATCTACTTGTTCATTTACTGTTAATATCTGCTTACTTTCTCGTTTAACATGTTCTATCTACACTTCTGTTAAAATGTAATAATCACTTATGCTTCTGTTGTTTGGTTGCTTTACATTAGTTTTGGATGATACCACAAATTTGGGCATCGATCCGATACCAAGTAGCTACAGGATCATACATTGGTCATATTCAAAGTCCTCATCTGTCCAGGGACATATTTCTTGAGGTTATAAACCTGGTAAGATTTTTTTAAAAAGCTAAAAAGATTTTGTACAGGTGCGTATCGACTAGATACGCACCTGTACGTGGCATCATTACATTGGATGTCAGGTGTAGATCCACCCATGCCGTTTGTTTACATTTTGATGCCGGTGAGCTATTGTATCCTCCTACGGTTGTGTAGTGAAGCATGTTTAGCTATTCCTCGTCCTGCAGGGATGATACTTGTCAGAAACTCACTTTATTCGTCGCCATGGAGACGAGGATTAGTGATTTAGAAGTAGCTAAAACACTGCCGACTGGATGTTCGCTGCCAGCTAGCTAGCCATGTCTTAAAGCACCTCTTCCTGAGAGCGTTTTAGTGTTATAACTTCACCTTCATTGGCAGTTTTTAGGCCAAAATGCGTCCGATCTCCCTTTTCTGTCTAAACACTGTGTCTGCTTGTAAGTACTCTGTGATTGTGCGCTGCCAAACATGCTCCTCTGCTCGTAAACCCAGCAATGTCCCGTCATGCCCGTTAAAAAAAATAAATAAATAATAATAATTGGGAACCGGTACTTTTCAAACAGAGTATAGTACCGTTTTTGATTCATTAGTACCGCGATACTATACTAGTACCGATATACACTAGGGTGTAGATGTTTTTTGGTCTATTAAGGCCTAATTGGTGGGTGAAGTCAGCTGGGATAGGCTCCAGAAACACAATTGATGGAGATCCATGTTCACTGAGTAGTCAATGGATTTGTTTATGTTCTTTGCTTACTCTCGTATTCCCCCAGGGGAAACACAACCATTTTGACTCGTATCATCTGTGATGTACTTACCCCTCCCTCCCTGCTGGTAATGTTGAGTGGCCCTCTCCAAAAATCGATCTGGAACCACAAAGCTTTTGTTTACACATCAAGTCATGTTGTCTGAATAATTGATCACAAGTCGCTCGTAGAAGCAAGCGGCCCTTTTAAGAACGGTCACAGATCAGGACAATTTGATCCGGGCTTAAATACTCCAATCCTGGTATAAAGCCTACCTAACTAAGTAACTAACTAACTGACTACAAAGTAACCAATAAACAAACAGTGGAGATATTTTACCGTTTATTTATTTGACTGAATAGACCGGGGGTCGGCCGGTCTAGTGGCTTCCTGGAACTTTTCAGAAATATATAATAACGGAAAAATTATGATAGATAATTATGATAAATTATGATTTTTTGTTTTAATATATTTTCTGTAGGAGGACAAACATGACACAAACATTCCTAATTGTTAGAAATCCCGCCGTTTATATTAAACATGCTTTAGTATTTGGCGAGCGCCGTTTCGTCCTACTAATTTCGGTCCTTTAACTCACTGTAGTTTGTTTACATGTACAAGTTTTTCCAATGCTGCCACACCTTCTTTGTCCCATTTTGTCCACCAAATGTTTTACGCTGGCCGTGAGTGCACAAAAGTGAGCTTTGTTGATGTTATTGACTTGTTGGAGTGCTATTCAGGCATATTTGGTTAGTGCAAGACTGCAAGCTAATCGATGCTAACATGCTACTTAGGCTAGCTGTATGTACACATTGCATCATTATGCCTCGTTTGTAGGGATATTTGAGCTCATTTAATTTTCTTTACTTATGTCCTCTGTAGAGATGTCCGATAATATCGGCCGATAAATGCTTTAAAATGTAATATCGGAAATGATCGGTATCGCTTTTTTTTATTATCGGTATCAGTTTTTTAAAAATGTTTTTATTTTATTAAAATTTTTTATTAAATCAACATAAAAAACACAAGATACACTTACAATTAGTGCACCAACCCAAAAAACCTCCCTCCCCCATTTACACTCATTCACACAAAAGGGTTGTTTCTTTCTGTTATTAATATTCTGGTTCCTACATTATATATCAATATAGATCAATACAGTCAGCAAGGGATACAGTCCGTAAGCACACATGATTGGTCCACTAATAGTACTAACCTATAACAGTTAATTTTACTCATTTTCATTAATTACTAGTTTCTATGTAACTGTTTTTATATTGTTTTACTTTCTTTTTTATTCAAGAAAATGTTTTTAATTTATTTATCTTATTTAATTTAATTTTTTTTTTTTTTAAAGGACCTTATTTCACCATACCTGGTTGTCCAAATTAGGCATAATAATGTGTTAATTCCACGACTGTATATATCGGTATCGGTTGATATCGGTATCGGTAATTAAGAGTTGGACAATATCTGGATATCGGCAAAAAAGCCATTATCGGACATCCCTAGTCCTCTGTATTTAATTTGTATTTGCATGTCTCATGACACATTATCTGTATGTAATATTGGCTGCATTTCTGATAGTTGTTTGTGTGTCATGTTGTTCCAGACCACAGCAAATGATAATAATAATAATAAATCCATTAGAAGAAGACGGCCTGCTGTTTTCTTTAACTTGGACACACACATTTATACCTTTGGCCATTCTAAGCAAATAATTTCCAGGCGTTATGTCACCCTCCGACAAGCCTCCGTTTTACTAATGCTTTCCAATGTTGTAAAAATTACATTTAATATTAAATAATTAATTAAATATTCCATTTGAACATTTCTGTCAACGAAGTTTTGCATCAGCCTGCGACGCAAAGTCATTTTGATAGTAGGCTATTATAGCTAATATAGACCCTTACATCATGTGTTGCCTTCATTATAACACTTATATAAGACTTTTAAAGTATTTTTGATAGTAGGCTAATATAGCTAATATAGACCCTTACATCATGTGTTGCCTTCATTATAACACTTATATAAGACTTTTAAAGTATTTTTGATAGTAGGCTAATATAGCTAATATAGACCCTTACATCATGTGTTGTCTTCATTATAACACTCATATAGGCTTTCAATTTGTTGCGGCTCCAGACAGGTTTAGTTTGGGTTGCCGACCCCTGGTATAGACGTAGCGGACTGTAAAGTGTCTTGCAGCAAATCATGTAGGTGTCACATCTTTAGGAGAACTGTTGCACATTTTTCACTGCTCTAAAATTGCTCCTCAGCCGCCATTTTTTAAAGATATTTCCTGCTCTCCTGCGACGTAGCCAAGATGAGGGTGGCGGTTGTCCAGCACTGCGCACTCATCATTTTGGGCGTTTTCTGTTGACCATCCAAATACTGACAGTGAACTGCATTTTTCTACTTCTTAGTGTAAACCAGAGCTTCTCAATCATTTTCTGTCACGCCCCCCTGCAACTATAAATAGTATCATTGGTCCAAAAAATTGTGTTAAAAAGTTCAAGTTAAAGTACCAATGATTGTCACACACACACTAGGTGTGGCGAAATTATTCTCTGCATTTGACCCATCACCGTTGAACACCCCCTGGGAGGTGAGGGGAGCAGTGAGCAGCAGCGGTGGCCGCGCCCGGGAATCATTTTTGGTGATTTAACCCCCAATTCCAACCCTTGATGCTGAATGCCAAGCAGGGAGGTAATGGTTCCCATTTTTATAGTCTTTGGTATGACTCGGCCGGGGTTTGAACTCACAACCTACAAAATGAAGTCTAAGTCTAAGTCTAAATAACGATAAAGAAAAGAAAAAAAAGAAAATTAGATCAATGTACAACAAACAATAACAGAAAAGATGCAAATGATTAATTTGCCTTAAGTTTAATTAGTTTTTGTACTTATTTAAATTATAAACATTTCTTAGCCGACATGAACCACTTGATACTGAAAAATAAAAGTAGATAATGAATTCAAATTCAAAAAACTTTAAACTGACAAAATAAAAAAGGAATAAAAAAATGTTACAGATTTTTTTTTAATCAAAATGAGAATTTCAGGATTAATGACTACAACGAGCATGTTTTGCTTTTCGAATATTATGTTAGATCCACTATGGACCGGACTCTCACAATATTATGTTGGATCCACTATGGACTGGACTCTCACTATTATGTTAGATCCACTATGGACTGGACTCTCACACTATTATGTTAGATCCACTATGGACTGGACTCTCACTATTATGTTAGATCCACTATGGACTGGACTCTCACTATTATTTTAGATCCACTATGGACTGGACTCTCACTATTATGTTAGATCCACTATGGACTGGACTCTCACAATATTATGCTAGATCCACTATGGACTGGACTCTCACTATTATGTTAGATCCACTATGGACTGGACTCTCACTATTATGTTAGATCCACTATGGACTGGACTCTCACACTATTATGTTAGATCCACTATGGACTGGACTCTCACTATTATGTTAGATCCACTATGGACTGGACTCTCACTATTATTTTAGATCCACTATGGACTGGACTCTCACTATTATGTTAGATCCACTATGGACTGGACTCTCACAATATTATGCTAGATCCACTATGGACTGGACTCTCACTATTATGTTAGATCCACTATGGACTGGACTCTCACTATTATGTTAGATCCACTATGGACTAGACCAGTGTTTTTCAACCACTGTGTCACTGCACACAAGTGTGCCGTGAGATACAGTCTGGTGTGCCGTGGGAGATTATGTAATTTCACCTATTTGGGTTAAAAATATTTTTTGCAAACCAGTAATTATAATCTGCAAATTACGTGTTGTTGTTGAGTGTCGGTGCTGTCTAGAGCTCGGCAGAGTAACCGTGTAATACTCTTCCATATCAGTAGGTGGCAGCAGTTGCTTTGTAGATGTAGATGTTTGGTTGCTTTGTAGATGTCGGAAACAGCGGAAGGCAGCGTGCAGGTAAAAAGGTGTCTAATGCTTTAACCAAAAAAAAAGAGAAAAAAGGTGAGTGCCCCTAAGAAAAGGCATTGAAGCTTAGGGAAGGGAAGGCTATACAGATCGAAACTAAAACTGAACCGGCTACAAAGTAAACAAAAACAGAATGCTGGACGACAGCAAAGACTTACTGTGGAGCAAAGACGGCGTCCACAATGTACATCCGAACATGACATGGCAATCAACAATGTCCCCACAAAGACGGATACAAACAACTGAAATATTCTTGATTGCTAAAACAAAGTAGATGCTAGAAATATCACTTAAAGGAAGACATGAAACTGCTACAGGAAAATATTTTAATAAAAAGAGAAAAAGCCACCAAAATAGGAGCGCAAGACAAGAACTAAACACTACACACAGGAAAACAGCAAAAAAAATCTAAATAAGTCAGGGGATGATGTGACAGGTGGTGACAGTACACCTACTTTGAGACAAGAGCTATTGTGATGCATGCTTGGTTATGGTTTAAAGTCATATCCAACAATTGCAAAAACGACTTTTTACTGTCAACTGAGTTTTGTTTTTTAATGATTTCTCTGCTGGTGGTGTGACTCTGGATTTTTTCAACGCAAAAAATGTGCCTTGGCTCAAAAAAGGTTGAAAAACACTGGACTAGACTCTCACAATATTATGCTAGATCCACTATGGACTGGACTCTCACTATTATGTTAGATCCACTATGGACTAGACTCTCACAATATTATGCTAGATCCACTATGGACTGGACTCTCACTATTATGTTAGATCCACTATGGACTGGACTCTCACACTATTATGTTAGATCCACTATGGACTGGACTCTCACTATTATGTTAGATCCACTATGGACTGGACTCTCACTATTATGTTGGATCCACTATGGACTAGACTCTCACAATATTATGCTAGATCCACTATGGACTGGACTCTCACTATTATGTTAGAGCCACTATGGACTGGACTCTCACTATTATGTTAGATCCACTATGGACTAGACTCTCACAATAGTATGCTAGATCCACTATGGACTGGACTCTCACTATTATGTTAGATCCACTATGGACTGGACTCTCACTATTATGTTAGATCCACTATGGACTGGACTCTCACAATATTATGTTAGATCCACTATGGACTGGACTCTCACTATTATGTTAGATCCACTATGGACTAGACTCTCACAATAGTATGCTAGATCCACTATGGACTGGACTCTCACTATTATGTTAGATCCACTATGGACTGGACTGTCACTATTATGTTAGATCCACTATGGACTGGACTCTCACAATATTATGCTAGATCCACTATGGACTGGACTCTCACAATATTATGTTAGATCCACTATGGACTGGACTCTCACTATTATGTTAGATCCACTATGGACTGGACTCTCACAATATTATGCTAGATCCACTATGGACTGGACTCTCACAATATTATGTTAGATCCACTATAGACTGGACTCTCACAATATTATGCTAGATCCACTATGGACTGTACTCTCCCTATTATGTTAGATCCACTATGGACTGGACTCTCACTATTATGTTAGATCCACTATGGACTGGACTCTCACTATTATGTTAGATCCACTATGGACTGGACTCTCACTATTATGTTAGATCCACTATGGACTGGACTCTCACTATTATGTTAGATCCACTATGGACTGGACGCTCACAATATTATGCTAGATCCACTCGACGTCCATTGCACCGGTCGCCCAGGGGCAGGGGGTCCCCGCATCTGCGGTCCCCTCCAAGGTTTCTCATTGTCATCCCATTGGGTTGAGTTTTTCTGGGATCTGAGCCGAGGATGTCATCGTGGCTTGTGCAGCCCTTTGAGACACTCGTGATTTAGGGCTATATAAGTAAACATTGATTGATTTATGATTGATACAATTTACGTATAAATAAACCAATACAGTTTATGATGTGGGCCTGAAATTGATCTTCCCCTCCTTGAGAGACCAGCATCCGCCACTGGTACATATCATTTAAGAGTGTCCGCCCTGAGATCGGTAGGTCGTGAGTTCAAACCCCGGCCGAGTCATACCAAAGACTATAAAAATGGGACCCATTACCTCCCTGCTTGGCACTCAGCATCAAGGGTTGGAATTGGGGGTTAAATCACCAAAATGATTCCCGGGTGCAGCCACCGCTGCTGCTGCTCACTGCTCCCCTCAACTCCCAGGCGGTGAACAAGGGGATGGGTTGAATGCAGAGGACACATTTCACCACACCTAGTGTGTGTGTGACAATCAGTGGTACTTCAACTTTAACTTAAACACACATACACATTGGCTCCCCCAGACACATTTTGCTCTCTCAATGTGGCCCCTCCACCTCCGAGTCAAAATATTAGCCTGTACACCAGGGGTGGGCAATTAATTTTCACCGGGGGCCGCATAAGCAACCCGAGCACTGCTGGAGGGCCACACGACAATATTTCAATTAGATTTTGCTCAATATTATTTTTGATATACCGTAAGATAAATAATAATGATGATAATAATAATAATAATTTAATTTAACCTAACTTAACTTTATACAAAAGCAGATTGCTTTTGATGGTCACTTTATCCTGCATTATCCAACATTTTTCCCCATCAGATTTGGACAACCATCTGTTGTTAAAAATAGTTTTTAATCATATTTATTTTATATTGTTTTTTATATTGGTTTTATATGTAATTGTTTTTTCTTTTTATTCAGTCATTGGTGGAGCTAAGGATAATATTTGAATATTGTTTTTAATATTATTGTGCAGCACTTTGGAAACATTTTGTTGTTTAAATGTGCTATATAAATAAAGTGGATTGGATTGTCACACCTGCCAGCTTGTCCCAACACGCATTTACCTCTGTGAGCAAGTCATTACCTGTGATTGTCTCTTTAATTGACTGCATCAGAGCTCTCATCCAAAGTTAGCGAAAAACAGTCCATGTCTCCGGGCATTATCAGCGCAACAAAGTCCAATAAGCACTCCTTAATAAACTCTCCGTCAGAAAACGCCTTACTTTTTCTGGCGCTTTTGTGAGAAATGACGAAACTTGTCCTGACGGCTGCATCTCTGGGGGTGTGAAATATGGCACAAAGTCCTTGTTGGGTTTGTAGTTTTACCATCAACGCATCAGCCTCCCTTGCGCGCGCTTCATCAGACACATCCCGGTATTTTCCCTCGTGTTTCTTCGTGTAGTGGCGATTAAAATGATATTTAAACACAGCAACCTGTGTACCACACATTAAGCACACGGCTTTACCATTAATTTATGTAAAGAAATACTTGACAGTCCATGTCTTGTTGGAAACACGCCATTCCTCATCAACTTTTCTTTTTTTAGCGTCTCATCACTTGTCTCTATGCACCTTCACTCACAGGTTCCCCCCGGACATACGGCATAAATAACACATTTCAAAATAAAAGCAGCACAGTTGTATTGCGCGCACGACAAGATGTTTTTTAAACTTTATGTTGTAATTTGTGATTGCGCCGTTCAATTCACTCACAATCGCACACGCGCATACGTCCACACGGAAGTTGTACAAATAACGCGTTTCAAAACAAAAGCAGCACCGTTGTATTGCACACTCGACATAGATACTTTTTGAAATTTATTTTGTAATTTATGATTGGCCTCACGCGGGCCGGACAGGGATGCGCAAAGGGCCGGATGCGGCCCGCGGGCCGTACAATGCCCAGGTCTGCTGTACACGGTCTGTGGTAATGTTTGACTGCAGCAAACGGTCCTGTGCAACTATTTTTTTCCCTCACAATACGGTCAATCCCAAGTTTTTTTCCATCATTTCCCATCTAGCAACACTGCTGTGGGTGGTTAGGAGCCATACTGTAGCTACACACCCACCATTTGGGGCATGTGGAGTGCAACATCCTGTGTGTGTGTAAGTGTGTGTGTGTGCTAGTGTAGTTGCAGCCCGAAGGGGCGGGGTCCACATGCCCCCCCCCCCTCCTCCACCCTACTCACTCCCTGAGTATGACAACCACCCATCGCATTGAAAAGCGGCTTTTCCACGCGCCTTCTCTCACCAGCTATTTGTGTTCGTCCGTGTATGAAGACCCCGCCGAGCGTCCGTCCGCTGCTCCTTCTGCACTTTTGGAATTTTTTCAGGCGGTTACCGGCAGCCTGAAGAGGACAGCGGTGCAGTTTTTTTTTACATGTGAGTGTCATTTTTGGACATCGTGACTTGGATTTGTAGTCAAAACGCATGGCGGGTGCAATTGCTGTTATATGGATATTCACGAGGACGCTTGCATGAATCTACATTTATAGACTTTGCATACATTATGTCTGATGCCTGCGTTGTGAGTGATGGATGTACAGTAGGTGTGCTGTGCTTGCAGAAAAAAAACACCCCTCCAGAATGTGAATGAATATTTCAGGAAAAGTTGCAAATGAAGCGGCTCCCTGGCTTACATTATGCATTATAACATTCCGGCTCGTGATTGGCCGCAGCTTAGTGTGGCAACAGTCTTCCCGTCCGCCCAGCAACTCCCCATTCCTCATGCCGTGGTGATTCTCTGCCTCCTAGGGCCTTTTCTGCAGCATCCAGCGTGGTAACCGTGGCAACGGCAGCCTGACCCCCCCCCACCCCCTCCTAACCGTGAGTGCTGTTACAGTCACTGCACGCTTGACCTGAATTCCGCATGGCATCATACGGAGGCAGCCGCTACTTGGCAGATGACCTGCTTCTGTTTTTTTTACCCGCTGAGTCAAAGATGACCAGTGATGCTTGATCGCTGCCTTTGAAGGAATTGTTGAATATTGCTAAGCAAATGTTTAATTTTTTATGTGGTGGGGGATCGTTCATCCCTTAGGGGACGAAGGAAGAACATATGCTGTGGGTTTAGAAGCAAAAGCGCAGAATTGTTGGATCGATCCCCTGCGCGGCGGCCCACGTCTCAGCTGCGGGCTCCCTGAGGTGTCAGAGCCAGACCGCGTAGGAGTGCCTATTTCTGTCGCTTCTCCCAGGAACATCTTTCCTGCAGCACAACGGGAGCGGTCCCAGTCAGCCGGGGGTGTCCATCACAGTAATCACGCTATTATTTAGGCTAAATTACGCTCTTCAATCTGGCCCGCCGGACATTCCCAAATATTTTTTTTTTAGTGTATATTGTAGCGTCCCGGAAGAGTTAGTGCTGCAAGGGGTTCTGGGTATTTGTTCTGTTGTGTTTATGTTGTGTTACGGTGCGGATGTTCTCCCGAAATGTGTTTGTCATTCTTGTTTGGCGTGGGTTCACAGTGTGCCGCATATTTGTAACAGTGTTAAAGTTGTTTATACGGCCACCCTCAGTGTGACCTGTATGGCTGTTGACCAAGTATGGATTGCATTCACTTGTGTGTGTGAAAAGCCGTAGATATGATGTGACTGGGCCGGCACGCAAAGGCAGTGCCTTTAAGTGAAGTGAATTATATTTATATAGCGCATTTTCTCTAGTGACTCAAAGCGCTTTACATAGTGAAACCCAATATATAAGTTACATTTAAACCAGTGTGGGTGGCACTGGGAGCAGGTGGGTAAAGTGTCTTGCCCAAGGACACAACGACAGTGACTAGGATGGCGGAAGCGGGTATCGAACCTGGAACCCTCAAGTTGCTGGCACAGCCACTCTACCAACCGAGCTATACCGCCCCAGATTTATTGGCGCTCTGTACTTCTCCCTACGTCCGTGTACACAGCGGCGTTTTAAAAAGTCATACATTCTACTTTTTGAAACCAATACAGATAATTTCCGATATCACATTTTAAAGCATTTATCGGCCATCTCTAATACAAAGTATTTCAATGGTTGGAATCGGCGCTTTTGCATTATATACTAGTAACTACGGCAGGCCTGGGCAATTATTTTGACTCGGGGGCCAAATTTAGAGAAAAAAAATGTGTCTGGGGGCCGGTATATCTATTTTTAGGAACACTAATACAAAACCTCACAATAATGTCTGATTGAGTGCTAAAAACGTTATGACAGACCGCCTTAAAAAACAAAATGGAAATTTTAAATTTTTCTATTACGATAAAACACTGAATATTGACAACATATGAATGCCACACCCCCTCTCGATCAACATTTCACAATCTGACTTAGATTACCATAGTAACTAATTAAAAGTAGCAGGGGGTGTATATTGTAGCGTCCCGGAAGAGTTAGTGCTGCAAGGGGTTCTGGGTATTTGTTCTGTTGTGTTTATGTTGTGTTACGGTGCGGATGTTCTCCCGAAATGTGTTTGTCATTCTTGTTTGGTGTGGGTTCACAGTGTGCCGCATATTTGTAACAGTGTTAAAGTTGTTTATACGGCCACCCTCAGTGTGACCTGTACGGCTGTTGACCAAGTATGCCTTGCATTCACTTGTGTGTGGGAAAAGCCGTAGGTATTATGTGACTGGGCCGGCACGCAAAGGCAGTGCCTTTAAGGTTTATACTACGAATAATCTAAGTCACAGCAGCTCAGACGAGGCACCAAGCAGTGTGGGTGGGGAGCGTTTCCACAGAGTGTTTCCAGAGTGGCCAGCCTGAAATGCGGGTGTCAGGGACAGACGCGGAAGGAGATTTTTACAATAAAATTCTAAAGTTTAGTGATATATCAGATATATCAGATTGTAAGTGGGTTTTTTTTACCCTTCGCGTTCATATTTTTGTTGCGTTTTGCTTGATTGTAAAATATGTAAATGGAGAGGGTGTGTGACGTTCACATGTTGTCAATATTCAGTGTTTTATCGTTCATACTTAATATTGTAAATCACACATTTTTTATTTTCATGTACATTCTGGGTGTCTCATTCAGTAAAAAAATTTAAAATTACATTACATTTTTTAAGGCGGTCTGTCATAATTAGGGCTGCAACAACTAATCGATTAAATCGATTAAAATGGATTATAAAAATAGTTGGCGATTAATTAAGTCATCGATTCGTTGGATCTCGCAGAGGCAATTTAAAAAAAAATTTTTTAATAATTTTTTTAAAAATATTTTTTTATTTTTATAAACCTTTATTTATAAACTGCAACATGTACAAACAGCTGAGAAACAATAATCAAAATAAATATGGTGCCGGTATGCTGTTTTTTTCCAATACAATACTGGAAAGGATAGAAATGTAGTTTGTCTCTTTTATCCGATTATTAATCGATTAATCGGAGTAATAATCGACAGATTAATCGATTATCAAATTAATCGTTAGTTGCAGCCCTAGTCATAATGTTTTTAGCAATCAGACATTATTGTGAGGTTTTGTATTAGTGTTCCTAAAAATAGATATACCGGCCCCCAGACACATTTTTTTCCTCTAAATGTGGCCCCCCGAGTCAAAATAATTGCCCAGGCGTGACTTGGGGACAGACACTGATGAGCCACAGTGTCGCTCTGATGACACGTCAGCGGTGAAAGAGACGTTCAAATAAGGCTTTTAAAGCTTGGAAAGAGAAGGCACGTCCATGCGGACTTAATACCCGCACAATAAAACCATGACCTATAAAAATACGACATCGCATAAAGCCGGCATAATAAAGCTGTCATCAGCCAGACAAAGTGGTCTGGTTTCAGGCCCCCGGATCGATACCACATTTAGAGTACTTGAATCTAAAGCGGGAGTGTGAGGACGCGTACTCCAGTATGTACTTACTGTAAGAAATTAAATATATACAGTGTAGTAGTACCTCAATTTAGGAGCCTAATTGGAGCTCTTAACTTAAGACACTTGTATCTCAAATCAACGTCTTCCATTGAAATGAATGGAAAGCAATTTAATCGGTGCTTTTCCCCCCTGAAACAGCACAATTTTAAAAGACAAAAGAGAAATATTGTATGAAAACAACAGTAGGACATACAACTACAGTTGTTTTAAGAAGTGATGTAATAATAATATATAATATTTACCTTCTATGGCGGAGGTGTCAAAAACGTTTTCACTGAGGGCCACGTCGCAGTTATGTTTGGCCTCATAGGGCCGCGTCCAACAGTGAATACTATTATTACACAATTTTTTTTAATGCATTTTAGTATTGGATTTTTTTTTAACTAAAATGTAAAAAAAATATGGTAAATTGCATTAATTTCACCTTAAATAGAATATATATTACTGTAAATGGAAAAACAGTCCTTTGGTTTTTATGGTTAAAAAAAAAGGCAGCTCAATTGCCAGAATTTTACTGTAAAATTTACATTTGTATTTTTACTCTAAATAAAAAAACAACCTGCAATTTTACAGTAAAATTTTGGCACCTGAGCAGCCAGTTTATTTAAATTTTTTTTTTTTACCGCAAATCAACAACTATAGATTTTTCGGTGTATTACTGTAAATGCCAAAACGGCACCACAGTTTATTACGGTAAAAAAAGTACTGTTTTTTTCATTTAAAGAAAAATGCTGTAAAAACCACAGTACATTTCACAATTTTACCATGAAATCTATTGCTACTTTTACATCGCACAATTTGATGGATAACTTGCTTTGAAATCATTGTTATTAGTAGAGATATCCGATAATGGCTTTTTTGCAGATATACGATATTGTCCAACTCTTAATTACAGATCCTGATATCAACCGATACCGATATATACAGTCGTGGAATTAACACATTATTATGCCTAATTTTGTTGTGATGCCCCGCTGGATGCATTAAACAATGTAACAAGGTTTTCCAAAATAAATCAACTCAAGTTATGGAAAAAAATGCCAACATGGCACTGCCATATTTATTATTGAAGTCACAAAGTGCATTATTTTTTATTAACATGCCTCAAAACAGCAGCTTGGAATTTGGGACATGCTCTCCCTGAGAGAGCATGAGGGGGTTGAGGTGGGCGGGGTTGAGGTGTGAGCGGGGTGGGGGTTGCGGGGGGAGCATATTGTAGCGTCCCGGAAGATTTAGTGCTGCAAGGGATTCTGGGTATTTGTTCTGTTGTGTTTATGTTGTGTTACGGTGCGGATGTTCTCCCGAAATGTGTTTGTCATTCTTGTTTGGTGTGGGTTCACAGTGTGGCGCATATTTGTAACAGTGTTAAAGTTGTTTATACGGATACCCTCAGTGTGACCTGTATGGCTGTTGACCAAGGATGCCTTGCATTCACTTGTGTGTGTGAAAAGCCGTGCGGCCCACAGCTAATGTTTTAAAGGCCCACGGCACATTCTAAAAATACTATTAAAATAAACAAAAACATAACAAAAGTGAAATAAAAAAGCTTAAAAGGTTAAATGTAATTTAGAAAAAGTTGCAATGTCGACTAATAAAATAAAGCTGGTTTTTTTTCTTTCAAACTGTCATTGCTCAAAACATAATATTGAATCAAAATCAATGTTATTATGAATTATTGACATATCCAAGGTTCCGATTACTTCACATCAAATATTCCACTAAGAAAAATATTTTTGGTGGAAGATTTTGCAAATTTGGTAAATAAATAACCCAAAAATTTATATTTTGTTGTTTTCTTACTGTACCGAAAATGAACCGAACCGTGACCTCTAAACCGAGGTACGTACCGAACCAAAATTTTTGTGTACCGTTACACCCCTATGATTTAGTAATGCCTTTTGACATATCAGGGCCATTTAATGATGACTTGACATGAAATTATTGCATATGGCTCCTTTAACATTTTTGTTTCCTACACTCCAGTGTTAAAAAAAATCTGAACAAGGCGGCACCTCCGACTACTACCACACCGCTCTGTGAACCACTATGCGACCAATCACCAAGTATGTGCACATGTAGCATTTTAGGGCCGGTGCAGTTTTGACAACTGAGTGATAAATTCCACAACATGTTTGCAATGGCAGTATCCGGCAGTTGCGTTCAAGGACTTCGTGCTGTCCGAAACAGATTTTTTCATTGATGATGTGACATTCAAGGCGCTCAGAATGTTACATTGTCTACTGGTTTGGGGGGGGGGACTCGTTTTACACCCCGAGACCATGTGAGTCATACATAAACAATACAGTTCTCTGTCTTACATCCGTCGCTTCTCCTCCAAATTTAGAGGAGCATTAATTCTGCATCTAACGACTGTGACCCACATACGCGCCTGTCACGTGACCAGGTCTTAGCCAATTGTGTGAGAGGTGGTGAGAATACAAAATGTTTTAGACCTCAACTGTCTGCTCTTATCTGGAAGACGTAATGGACCAACAGAGGGTGCTGCAGTCCGGCTGCCTGGTCTCGGGGGTCCGTACGCCGCCCGTACGCCGCAGCAGCAAGCTGGCGAGCCTGGGACGCATTTTCAAGCCCTGGAAATGGAGGAAAAAGAAAAATGAGAAACTGAAGCCATCCGCAGGTGAGTGTGGGTTATTTTTGTCACATTGTTTTAAACCCCAATCCTCAGTGGGCTATTTTTCACGAGCGGCTTTTATTTCGCAGCGGTGGAGAAGAAGCCAGCTTTACGACAGCAGCAAGATGACCTCATCAAACGAAACCCCGGGGAGCTGGAGACAGGTGCGATGATGAAACGACACGCACGCACGCCAACGTTATTACAGTTGGCTTGTTTTGCCACATGATGCCATTAGGCTTAAAAAACAAACAAACGACTGATTACGGCATCCTGCAGAGTCCGATCTTGCTTGTGGCGGTAACAGCGAGGACCAGGACACCCCAACTCACTCAGACGGCGAGGAAAGAGACGAGGAGCCCATGGCGCTGCTGGCCAGCGCCACTGAAGACGCGGGCAGTGATTTAGAAACGTCAACGGGTATGTGAGGAAAAGTTGGCAAAGAAACGCATTTAATAATAATAATAATAATAATAGATTTTATTTGTAAAAAGCACTTTACATTGAGCAAACAACCTCAAAGTGCTGCAGTGTATTAAAAATAATAATAATAAAAAGATAATAAAAAATGAAAAAAAATTAAAACTAGAACAGCCTAATAGCTAGAAATAGTATGCATATATCTATAAAAAGTTTTTTAAAAAAAAAGAAGGTAGGGATGTCCGATAATGGCTTTTTTGCCGATATCCGATATTCCGATATTGTCCAACTCTTAATTCTGATACCGATATCAACCGATACCGATATATACAGTCGTGGAATTAACACATTATTATGCCTAATTTGGACAACAAGGTATGGTGAAGATAAGGTCCTTTTTTAAAAAATTAATAAAATAAAATAAGATAAATTAAAAACATTTTCTTGAATAAAAACGAAAGTAAAAACAGTTAGAAATTAGTAATGAATGAAAATGAGTAAAATTAACTGTTAAAAGTTAGTACTATTAATGGACCAGCAGCACGTACAATCATGTGTGCTTACGGACTGTATCCCTTGCAGACTGTATTGATATATATTGATCTATAATGTAGGAACCAGAATATTAATAACAGAAAGAAACAACCCTTTTGTGTGAATGAGTGTAAATGGGGGAGGGAGGTTTTTTGGGTGGGTGCACTAATTGTAAGTGTATCTTGTGTTTTTTATGTTGATTTAATAAAAATAAAAAATAAATACAGATACCGATAATAAAAAAAACAATACCGATAATTTACGATGTTACATTTTAAAGCATTTATCGACATCTCTATTAAAAACCTTTTCTTGAATAAAAAAGAAAGTAAAACAATATAAAACAGTTACATAGAAACTAGTAATTAATGAAAATGAGTAAAATTAACTGTTACAGGTTAGTACTATTAGTGGACCAGCAGCACGCACAATCATGTGTGCTTACGGACTGTATCCCTTGCAGACTGTATTGATATATATTGATATATAATGTAAGAACCAGAATATTAATAACAGAAAGAAACAACCCTTTTGTGTGAATGAGTGTAAATGGGGGAGGGAGTTTTTTTTGGGTTGGTGCACTAATTGTAAGTGTATCTTGTGTTTATGTTGATTAAATAAAAAAACAAAAAAAACAAAAAACAAAACGATACCGATAATTTAAAAAATGATACCGATAATTTCCGACATTACATTTTAAAGCATCTCTAGTTTTTATATAAATAAAGTGGATTGGATTGATTGGATTGAAAGTGCTACAGTGTATTAAAAAAAATAAAAATAAAAAGATAATGAAAATAAATAAAAATAAAAACTAGAACAGCCTAATAGCTAGAAATAGTATGCATATATCTATAAAAAGGCTTTTTTTTTTTTTTTTTTTAAAAGAAGGGTTTTCAAGCCTTTTTTAAAAGCATCCACAGTCTGTGGTGCCCTCAGGTGGTCAGGGAGAGCGTTCCACAGACTGGGAGCGGCGGAGCAGAAAGCCCGGTCTCCCATAGTTCGTAGCTTTTGTCCTCGGAGGTTGGAGGAGGTTAGCCTGTCCGGAGCGGAGGTGTCGTGTGGAGGATTTGGGGGTGAGTACCGTATTTTTCGGACTATTAGTCGCAGTTTTTTTTCATAGTTTGGCCGGGGGGTGCGACTTATACTCGGGAGCGACTTATGTGTGAAATTATTCACACATTACCGTAAAATATCAAATAATATTATTTAGCTCATTCACGTAAGAGACTAGACGTATAAGATTTCATGGGATTTAGCGATTAGGAGTGACAGATTGTTTGGTAAACGTATAGCATGTTCTATATGTTATAGTTATTTGAATGACTCTTACCATAATATGTTACGTTAACATACCAGGCACGTTCTCAGTTGGTTATTTATGCCTCATATAACGTACACTTATTCAGCCTGTTGGTCACTATTCTTTATTAGGGACCGAGTCCCTTTGGGACAGAGGACCCTCTTGTATTTCTAGCGCTTTATTATTATACCGCCGCCTTTTTGAGCTGTAATTTGACCCCCTTAAAATGCTTCAAAACTCACCAAATTGGACACACACATCAGGACTGGCGAAAATTGCAATCTAGTCAAAAAACCAAACCCCAAAACTCAAAATTGCGCTCTAGCGCCCCCTAGAAAGAAAACACAGACAAAACTGCCTCTAACTCCCAGTCGGAATGTCGTAGAGACATGCAACAAAAACATCTATGTAGGTCTCACTTAGACCTATATTTCATACACTGACAAACCCCAGCAAAAATCTACAGAAAGTTTGCAATTCCTCCTTCAAAACAAAAGTTGAGTAAAAACAGTCACCTTTTTTCAAACATTATCTCCTCTGAGCGCGTTTGTCGTATCGGCTTCAAATTAGCACAGGAGAGGGATTGAACCCTTCTGATTAAAAGTTGATGAAAGAGTTTTAATTACTGCTCCGGTTTGGATTTTATGAGCCCTCAAAGACGGTCCCGTCCATCGCTGCTTGCAGCTTTAATTTATTTTAAATTGCCATTCAAATGTCTATTCTTGGTGTTGGGTTCTATCAAATAAATTTCCCCCCAAAAATGCGACTTATATTCCAGTGCGACTTATATATGTTTTTTTCCTTCTTTATTATGCATTTTCGGCCGGTGCGACTTATACTCCGGAGCGACTTATACTGCGGAGCGACTTATACTCCGAAAAATACGGTAGTATGCATATATCTATAAAAAGGCTTTTTTAAAAAGAAGGGTTTTTAAGCCTTTTTTAAAAGCATCCACAGTCTGGGGTACCCTCAGGTGGTCAGGGAGAGCGTTCCACAGACTGGGAGCGGTGGAGCAGAAAGCCCGGTCTCCCATAGTTCGTAGCTTTTGTCCTCGGAGGTTGGAAGAGGTTAGCCTGTCCGGAGGATTTGGGGGTGAGTAGTTCTTTGTGGTAGAGGGGGGCATTTCCATGGAGGCACTGGTGAGTTAGTAGGGAGACTTTGTATTCAACCCTGAATGGAACAGGAAGCCAGTGAAGGGATTTGAGAATTGGTGTGATATGGTCATATTTCCGCACTCTCATCGGGATCCTAGCAGCACTATTCTGTATGTATTGCAGCTTCTGGATGTTCTTGTTGGGGATCCCGACAAGAAGTGCGTTGTAGCAGTCTAAGCGACATTTGCTGGTAGTGCAGTGCTACCTCGGTGGTCATGAAGTAATATGTTCCAAAAAGGTGGAATTGTAGGAAAATCTAATTAAATGTTCCCACTAAAAATAATGTAAATCCAATTAATCCATCTCAGACAACCAGAAATATGAAGACATGGAGAATAATTATGGTTTACATGCAGAACAACGTGAAACACGAGAATGAAATAATATAATGAACATTTTAACGTCATTGTACTCAATCATATGTGCGCTGAAAAAAATGAGCGTAAAAAGTAAAAGGCAACCAATTGTTAAAGGCCTACTGAAATGAATTTTTTTTTATTTAAACGGGGATAGCAGATCTATTCTATGTGTCATACTTGATCATTTCGCGATATTGCCATATTTTTGCTGAAAGGATTTAGTATAGAACAACGACGATAAAGATTGCAACTTTTGGTATCTGATAAAAAAAAGGCTTGCCCCTACCGGAAGTAGCGTGACGTAGTCAGTTGAACATATACGCAAAGTTCCCTATTGTTTACAATGATGGCCGCATGAAGTGAGAGAGATTCGGACCGAGAAAGCGACAATTTCCCCATTAATTTGAGCGAGGATGAAAGATTTGTGGATGAGTAAAGTGCAAGTGAAGGACTAGTGGGGAGTTGAAGCTATTCAGATAGGGAAGATGCTGTGAGAGCCGGGGGTGACCTGATATTCAGCTGGGAATGACTACAACAGTAAATAAACACAAGACATATATATACTCTATTAGCCACAACACAACCAGGCTTATATTTAATATGCCACAAATTAATCCTGCATAAAAACACCTGCGTGTTTGTTACGCTAGCTCCTAGCTCCTCTGCTAGCTCCTAGCTCCATAGAACACGCCAATACAATTCAAACACCTGATCAACACACACAATCACTCAGCCCAAAAGACCGTTCACCTAACCCAAGGTTCATAAAGCTTATATATTTTTAAAAAGTTACGTACATACGCAAAAAAAAGTTGCGCACATACGGTCAAGCGATCAAATGTTTAGAAGCCAAAGCTGCATACTCACAGTAGCACGTCTGCGTCTTTGTCATCCAAATCAAAGTAATCCTGGTAAGAGTCTGTGTTGTCCCAGTTCTCTACAGGCGTCTGTGTATCGAAGTCAAAAGTCCTCCTGGTTAGAGTCTCTGTTATCCGAGTTCTTCCATCTTGACTGCATCTTTCGGGAATGTAAACAAAGAAGCGCCGGCTGTGTACTGTTGTTGCTGACTACGTTCGAAAAATACGTCCATTTCGCACCGACAACTTTCTTCTTTGCTTGCTCAGCTTCCTTCTCCATAATGCAATGAACATGATTGGAACAGATTCACGAACACAGATGTCCAGAATACTGTGGAATTATGAAATGAAAACAGAGCTTTTTCGTATTGGCTTCAATGTGGAAGGCATACCCGTGTTCGCCGGTCTACGTCACGCGCATACGTCATCCTCAGAGGCGTTTCGAACCGGAAGTTTAGCGGCAAATTTAAAATGTCACTTTATAAGTTAACCCGGCCGTATTGGCATGTGTTATAATGTTAAGATTTCATCATTGATATATAAACTATCAGACTGCGTGGTCGGTAGTAGTGGGTTTCAGTAGGCCTTTAAATAGCAACAGTAAAACGCCTTAAAATCCAAAATAGCAGTGGATTCCTGCAAACCACGAAACAGGAGATAACCCAAATGACTATGGTTATAATATATAGAAAACACATGACTTTACTGTGAAAATAATGAGAAATTGTACAAAACCCCAAAACCAGTGAAGTTTTCACGTTGTGTAAATCGTAAATAAAAACAGAATACAATGATTTGCTAATCCTTTTCCACTTATATTCAATTGCAAAGACAAGATACTCAAAACGTTGTTATTTTTTACAAATATCAGCTCATTTGGAATTTAATGCCTGCAACATGTTTCAAAAAAGCTGTCACGAGTGGCAAAAAAAGACTGAGAAAGTTGAGGAATGCTCATCAAACACTTATTTGGAACATCCCACAGGTGAACAGGGTAATTGGGAACAGGTGGGTGCCATGATTGGGTATAAAAGCAGCTTCCATGAAATGCTCAGTCATTCACACACAAGGATGGGGCGAGGGTCACCACTTTGGGAACAAATGTGTGAGCAAATTATTGAACAGTTTAAGAACATTTCTCAACTAGCTATTGCAAGGAATTTAGGGATTTCACCATCTACGGTCTGTAATATCATCAAAAGGTTCAGAGAATCTGGAGAAAAGCCGAAAACCAACATTGAATGCCCGTCACCTTCGATCCTTCAGGCGGTACTGCATCAAAAAGTGACATCAGTGTGTAAAGGATATCACCACATGGGCTCGGGAATATTTCAGAAAACCACTGTCAGTAACTACAGTTCGTCGCTACGTCTGTAAGCGCATGTTAAAACTGTACTACGCAAAGCCAAAGCCATTTATCAACAACACCCAGAAACGCAGCCGGCTTCGCTGGGCCCCGAGTTCATCCAAGATGGACGGATACAAAGTGTAAAAGTGTTCTGTGGTCTGACGAGTCCACATTTCAAATTCTCAGTTCAACCATTAAATATCTCGTCTTTGCAGTCTATTCAATTGAATATAGGTTGAAAAGGATTTGAAAATCATTGTATTCAGTTTTTATTTACCATTTACACAACGTGCCAACTTCACTGGTTTTGGGTTTTGTATAAAAGTATGCTTCATTCACTAACCATGTTACAAATACAATACACAATGTTGGTTATAGTAAACATTCAAACCCCTTTATATATTGAATCAAAAATATTGAAATTCAATGTTGTCTATCTGTGTTGGCGACTTGTCCAGGGTGTACCCCGCCTTCCTCCAGAGTGCAGCTGGGATAGGCTCCAGCACCCCCCGCCACCCCGAGAGGGACAAGCGGTAGAAAATGGATGGATGGATGATTTGGTGTATCACAACTTATAAACAACTATTCTTTTTTATGTTTTACTCTCGGATATGTTGTAATGAGAAACTGGAAATACAGTCATGGTCAGCCATGATTGGCACAGAACTTTCCTCCAGAAGGTCTTATCTTTGTCCATGTGATGTCAGATGAAGCAAAAATTGAGCTGTTTGGCCACAATACCCAACAATATGTTTGGAGGAGAAAAGGTGGGGTCTTTAATCCCAGGAACACCATTCCTACCGTCAAGCATGGTGGTGGTAGTATTATGCTCTGGGCCTGTTTTGCTGCCAATGGAACTGGTGCTTTACAGAGAGTAAATGGGACAATGAAAAAAGGAGGATTACCTCCAAATTCTTCAGGACAACCTAAAATCCTCAGCCTGGAGGTTGGGTCTAGGGCGCAGTTGGGTGTTCCAACAGGACAATGACCCATACTTGCCAACCTTGAGACCTCCGAATTTGGGAGGGGGGGAGGGGGGGGGGGGTGTTTGGTGGTATATTGTAGCGTCCTGGAAGAGTTAGTGCTGCGAGGTGTTCTGGGTATTTCTTGTGTTGTGTTTATGTTGTGTTACGGTGCGGATGTTCTCCCGAAATGTTTGTCATTCTTGTTTGGTGTGGGTTCACAGTGTGGCGCATATTTGTAACAGTGTTGAAGTTGTTTATACGGACCACCCTCAGTGTGACCTGTATGGCTGTTGATCAAGTATGCCTTGCATTCACTTGTGTGTGTGTGTGTTTAAAAGTCGCATATATTATGTGACTGGGCCGGCACGCTGTTTGTATGGAGGAAAAGCGGACCTGACGACAGGTTGTAGAGGACGTTAAAGGCAGTGCTTTTAAGGCAAGCCCCAAAATTGTTAACCGGGTGGAAATCGGGAGAATGGTTGCCCCGGGAGATTTTCGGGAAGGGCACTGAAATTCGGGAGTCTCCCGGGAAAATCGGGAGGGTTGGCAAGTATGTAATGACCCCAAACACATGTCGAAAGTGGTAAAGGAATGGCTAAATCAGGCTAGAATTAAGGTTTTAGAATGGCCTTTCCTAAAGTCCTGACTTAAACGTGTGGACAATGCTGAAGAAACAAGTCCATGTCAGAAAACCAACACATTTAGCTGAACTGCACCAATTTTGTCAAGAGGAGTGGTCAAAAATTCAACCAGAAGCTTGTGGATGGCTACCAAAAGCGCCTTATTGCAGTGAAACTTGCCAAGGGACATGTAACCAAATATTAACATTGCTGTATGTATACTTTTGACCCAGCAGGTTTGCTCACATTTTCAGTAGACCCATAATAAATTCATAAAAGAACCAAACTTCATGAATTTTTTTTTGTGACCAACAAGTATGTGCTCCAAACACTCTATCACAAAAAAATTAAGAGTTGTAGAAATGATTGGAAACTCAAGACAGCCATGACATTATGTTCTTTACAAGTGTGTGTAAACTTTTGACCACGACTGTATATAATGTACACTACCGTTCAAAAGTTTGGGGTCACCCAAACAATTTTGTGGAATAGCCTTCATTTCTAAGAACAAGAATAGACTGTCGAGTTTCAGATGAAAGTTCTCTTTTTTCTGGCCATTTTGAGCGTTTAATTGACCCCACAAATGTGATGCTCCAGAAACTCAATCTGCTCAAAGGAAGGTCAGTTTTGTAGCTTCTGTAACGAGCTAAACTGTTTTCAGATGTGTGAACATGATTGCACAAGGGTTTTCTAATCATCAATTAGCCTTCTGAGCCAATGAGCAAACACATTGTACCATTAGAACACTGGAGTGATAGTTGCTGGAAATGGGCCTCGATACACCTATGTAGATATTGCACCAAAAACCAGACATTTGCAGCTAGAATAGTCATTTACCACATTAGCAATGTATAGAGTGTATTTCTTTAAAGTTAAGACTAGTTTAAAGTTATCTTCATTGAAAAGTACAGTGCTTTTCCTTCAAAAATAAGGACATTTCAATGTGACCCCAAACTTTTGAACGGTAGTGTACCAAAAAAAAACAACTTGCGTACACAAGTAGTTTCATCCAGTTTAGTTTTGTGCCATAAACATACTAACATTAGTGTGTTTCTAATGTATTATTTATTTATTTATAAATGTAGTTAATGACATGACTTGACTCTAGGTGGAGCCACAGACTTCACATAAAAAAAAGTCTGCTGCATTCATTTTGCTTCATTTAGTACAAGATGTGTACAAGATGGAGGATCCTAAAACGCCGGCAGAGCCCACTCAGAGTGACGACGCGGACCAGGCCGTGTTGGGGGACTCCTGTGACGAGAACTTGCAGGTGGCGAGGGTGGAGGCCACTGAGAGCAGAAAGGAAGTGACCCACCCTCAGAGACGAGCCAGCACCCCACCAGGACCCAACCTGCCAGTTAGAGTCCTCACCAGACTGGGCAGTCTAGATGGTACCATGAGCTGAGTCGTATTCGGTTTTTTGCCGCTGGTTGGTGTCGACTCTCATCGCAGGCTCTCTCCCCCACCCAGGTGCACCTCCACTGAGAGTGAAAAAGTCCCCGGCGACCTTACCCAGGAACTTCACGCTTCCCAAAGACCCGCACGGCTCCCTGCTGAGAGGCCGGATGTTGACTCCCACCGGCTCCCCCCACCTTGGCGGGCTACATTCTCAGCTGCCCCCTAGTTGCATAATTGAGGAACTGCATCGTGCCCTGGCGACTAAGCATCGAAAGGACAGGTTGGCTACTGTTTACTTATTGTCAGTGTTGGGTTAGTTACTGAAAACCAGTCACTAGTTACTAGTTACTTTATTTCAAAAGTAACTCCGTTACTTACACCAAAAAGTAATGCATTACTGTGAAAAGTAACTATTTAGTTACTTCTTTTTTTTTTTTTTTTTTTTAAAGCCCCCTTTAATGCCCTTTTAGCCTTCATTTCAGTACTGTTATTGCACTGGAGAATAATACAATGTGTTGATCAACTTGACATGCATTTGCATCACTGAACTCTGCTACGCAATGTGGTCTACATACAACACACAAATACAAACATAAGTTTCAAAAGGCCAATTTGTTTCAGACCAGAACAAATTGACTAAACTATTTTAAATAGCTGCAACATAACATACATAAGTAACAAACAGCATAATAACAACATAGCTGTAAACCAAGAAAGGCACACACTACATACACAAAGCCTAACCAGGCTTTTTTTTCTCTCAAGGAATTGTGAAATAAAATAATGTCTGAAGCCCAGAACACTCTACACACTTCCCCAGTTTTAGTTTAGAGATAAGGAAATATTGGCCTGGCCTACTAGCATCCCTCTTTATATTTGTAAACTTTATAGTCTATACATTTAGAGTGGTGTGATAATCAAACACTCTAGAAGTCTAGAATGAAAGAGTATATAAGAGAATTGACAGAGTGTGTGTACCTTCAGTGATGAATGATGAGCAGAGGCAGAGTTTGGAGTGTCTTCTTTAGCTCGCTTTCCATTTTTATGTACTCTCACTGTCCACTGTGTCCAGGTACGTGTAAACTGTTTTCCGTGCCATTTGCTGTTTGACGCCCGCCATCATGCTAATTAGCTGCCTGAAAGCGAGTGACTCCACTGTAGAAATAGCCTGCATGTCTTCTAGCACATATGCTCTATCAATTTGTCCTGGCTAGCAGTCCCTCCGTTAAAATCCAGCCGCTGTTGCTTACATGGTGTTGGAGGTGGAGGTGAAGCGTCTCTCTCTTTACTAGCTTCGTCCAAGCATGTTGCTTTTGCAGCTGTTTCAGCAGATTTGAATTGCTGTTTTGGGCAGTAGATAGGATCTTTGATCCAAGACACAACTTACATTTAACTAAAATGTTCTTTTCTTTGTGCTCTGTGCACTCCTACCCACTTCTCTAAAGTGGGCTGGCTCAAGGTGGAGGACAGAGTTAAACAACTTGCACTGAGCCTAGTCTATAAAATCCACTACACCTCCCTAGGGTTGGGTATCGTTTGAATTCGAACGATTCCAATTCCGATTCCGATTCTTTGTTTCGATTCCGATTCCTTACGATTTTCGATTCCGATTCTTGTAAGAGGCAGGGTCAAAAAAAGTTTAGGATATTTTAAATGAGCTAGCTAACCTACAGTCTTTCTGAATGAAATAGTCTGACATTCTCCATCAAATTTTAATTCTATTAACTTTTTATGAACTTTACCATAAATTCCTCACAGGGCTATTTTCAACTAGAATATAAATATCAAATCTATGAACTTGAATATAAATATTATAAATTATGAATACATTTTCCCAGGGGTACACTTTCCTCAAGAGAGCTTTATTTTTGAAAACCTCATGAAAACACATTTACACATAAGTGTATGATGCTGCAGGAAACCTCATGAAAACACATTTACACACACAAGTGTATGATGCTGCAGGTACTTAAAAATGTTACCGTGCTCCCACTGATGGACTAACCTGGTGCAGAAAAGCAAATAAACAATAAGAAAAAACTTGCAAAACCCAGTCCAGATTAGCAGCAGGTACAGTATAAAATCAGAGACAGTTCTTGTTTAGGAAAATGACCATATCCGCCTTCTCAGGCAGGATGCGTGAGCGTTCTGGACAGATAGTGTCTCCTGCTGTGGAAAATACACGTTCGCTGGGTGTGGAAGAAGCTTGAACGCATAAATGGGAGAAAGCGAAATATGACAGCAAAGGATAAGTCTTTTGTTGGTTCCACCACCATGCAGCAGGGTCGTCAGACATAAGTATCGGTGGAACGTCCTGGTACATCTGCAGCTCTCTCTCCACTCGTTTCGAAAATAGGAATCGAAATTTAAACTTTTGAACGATTCCGGGAGAATCGGAAAGTTAGTCCCGGTTCAAATCGATACTCGATACTCGATACCCAACCCTACACCTCCCTGATACCGAAGTACATGTCAAACTACTTCCTTAACGTAAATGACCGCCATAACCACAACACCAGGGGGAGCTCCACTAACCACGTTAAACCCAGATTCCGAACTAATAAAGGTCTTAACTCATTCTCTTTCTATGCCACATCAATGTGGAATGCGCTCCCAACAGGTATAAAAGAAAGGGCATCTCTATCCTCCTTCAAAATCGCAATAAAAGTTCACCTCCAGGCAGCTACAACCCTAAACTAACACCCTCCCCGGATTGCTAATAATCAAATGTAAACAATCAAATGCAGATACTTTTTCTTATACCTTCTGATCTCTCTCTCTCTCTCTCTCTCTCTCTCTCTCTCTCTCTCTCTCTCTCTCTCTCTCTCTCTTCCCCAAAGTTACGTACGTGAAAAGTAGTGAGAATATCTCCATGTTAAGAAACTCGACTTTGGCTCCGCCATGATGTCTTGTTAGTAAACACAGACACCCCCCCCCCCCCCCCAACACACACACACACACAGCGCGCTTCTTCTCCCGCGCCTCTTCTGCAGCTCTCCAGTAAAACACACTCAGATCTTCTCAGTTTCTAGCCGATACTACATAAAAAATAACGTAAAATAACGCGTAACGCATCATGTAGTAACGGTAACTGAGTTACTGAATATAAAAATAACGCGTTAGACTACTAGTTACCGCCGAAAATAACGGCGTTACAGTAACGCGTTACAAAGTAACTATTTAAATATGTATACTGTAGGTCAGCGATATGAAATTACCCAATTCTTTTGGGGGCCACATTTCCAGAAAGCTAAGGACAGGGGGCCGTACTTCGTCCCGTCATTATTATTGTTAGTTTTTTATATTCCTGATAACCCGGCATCCTCAACAGCAGGGGTGTCACACTTGTTTTCATTGAGGACCACACCGCCGTCATGGCTCCCATTAAAGGGGCGCTTGTAACAGTAAATAATTAATAAATGTGCCTATGAATATAAATATTTTGTATTTTTTTTAACGTAAAGAGTAAAAAAAAGAATCTGTGGATTTTACCACTGTTTTGCAGAAAAAAACTGGCAGCTTAGTTGCCAGACTTTTCTTGTAAAATATATGGTGTTTTTTTTTGTATTATTATTATTTTCACAACATATTAATTTTCCTGAGGGAACTCTCCTGAAGGAATCAATAAAGTACTATCTATCTATCTATATTACTGTAAATAGAAATACAGTACCGCTGTTTAATTTTATTTTGGCAACTCAGCTGCCAGTTTTTTTACCATAATAAAATGTGGTACCATAAAATCATCAACTGTGGATTTTACAGTAAAAAAACAACAACATAAAACTGACAGCTCAATCGACATAATTCTACTGTAAGGGTAGGGTTGAAATGGCCTCTGTGTTTTTTCCAGACCTAACGTATATATTAGAGATGTCCGATAATGGCTTTTTTGCCGATATCTGATATTGTCCAACTCTTAATTACCAATTCTGATATCAACCGATACCGATATATACAGTGGTGGAATTAACACATTATTATGCCTAATTTTGTTGTGATGCCCCGCTGGATGCATTAAACAATGTAACAAGGTTTTCCCAAATAAATCAACTCAAGTTATGGAAAAAAATGACTACATGGCACTGCCATATTTAGGGACCGATGTCCCTTTGGGACAGAGGACCCTATTGTATTTCTAGCGTTTTATTATTATACCGCCGCCTCTTTGAGCTGTAATTTGACCCCCTTAACATGCTGCAGAACTCACCAAATTGGAAACACACATCAGGACTGGCAAAAATTGCGATTTAATCAAAAAACCAAACCCCAAAACTCAAAATTGCGATCTAGCGCCCCCTAGGAAGAAAACACAGACAAAACTGCCTCTAACTCCCAGTAGGAATGTCGTAGAGACATGAAACAAAAACCTCTATGTAGGTTTCACTTAGACCTATATTTCATACACTGCCAAACCCCAGCAAAAATCAGTTTGCAATTCCCCCTTCAAAACAAAAGTTGAGTAAAAACAGTCACCTTTTTTCAAACATTATCTCCTCTGAATGCGTTTGTCGTGTCGGCTTCAAATTAGCACAGGAGAGAGATTGAACCCTTCTGATTAAAAGTTGATGAAAGAGTTTTAATTACTGCTCCGGTTTGGATTTTATGAGCCCTCAAAGTCGGTCCCGTCCATCGCTGCTTCTTGCAGCTTTAATTATTATTGAAGTCACAAAGTGCATTATTTTTTTTAACATGCCTCAAAACAGCAGCTTGGAATTTGGGACATGCTCTCCCTGACAGAGCATGAGGAGGTTGAGGTGGGCGGAGTTTGGGGGGGGGGGCGGGGTAGGAGGTAGTGGGGGGTGTATATTGTAGCGTCCCGGAAGAGTTAGTGCTGCAAGGGGTTCTGGGTATTTGTCTGTTGTGTTTATGTTGTGTTGCGGTGCGGATGTTCTCCCGAAATGTGTTTGTCATTCTTGTTTGGTGTGGGTTCACAGTGTGGCGCATATTTGTAACAGTGTTAAAGTTGTTTATACGGACACCCTCAGTGTGACCTGTATGGCTGTTGATCAAGTATGCATTGCATTCACTTGTGTGTGTGTGAAAAGCCGTAGATATTATGTGACTGAGCCGGCACGCAAAGGCCTTTAAGGTTTATTGGCGCGTCCGTGTACAGCGGCGTTTTAAAAAGTCATAAATTCTACTTTTTGAAACCGATACCGATAATTCTGAAACCGATACCGATAATTTCCGATATTACATTTTTAAAAACATTTATCGGCCAATAATATCGGCAGTCCGATATTATCGGACATCTCTGACTTATTCTCTTGATTTTGTATCTCAGCTTCCAGATGACGGAGGTCCGTGCGTCTCCCAAGCGCAGACTCGACGGTCGCCTGTCACGCGCCTCCAGCACCGAGAGGGAACCCGGTTGCGAGCCGGAGCGCAAGAAGCAGTCCGACGAGAACAAGGAGAATCGGCGCCTGGACGAGTACTTCAGTGACCAGGACAGCTGGAACGAGTCCGTGATCTCTGGTACGTCTCCTCAGGCATACACGGTTTTACTATAATCCGCCTCTTTATGCACCGGTCAGGCAGCATAATCTCACTTGACGTTTGTTTACGTTGAGGGCATCTAGTAGTTGACTTATGTTCCAGTGGCCCGTCAACATCTGTTGAGTTGGCCTAGTTCTTAACTTATCATGTGGGTCAGTAGAGCGCCGCGGCAGGCAATCTTCGTAGGTGTTGGAGATTAACTGAAAAACTGGGTCACTATGACACTTGCATCAGTGATTGTACAGTCAGCAAAATATGATACTGTAGTCTGTATCTTATATATGCTCCTTAACGTCCATAAACTAAGGTCAGTCCATTAGAGGCAATTATTCAGGCTACCAGTTCGTGGTACTAAACTACCTGACAGCTGCCTTCCAGGTTGTGACTCATTATCTTGAAATCTCTTGTCAGCACTGTGGGCGGCAAAAGATCCACAATCAAAATCGAGTGCTTTCTGCCAAAGAGCTGCACACAAAAGGGGAAAATGGGAAGTAAAAGTAAAGCTGTCCTTGAACCGTTAGGAGTGGCATTGGGCTCTTTGGAGAGCTAACAAGCTGAATTTTTCTCTCAGAAGATTTGTTGAGGTGCTTCTGATGCTGACTAATATGAGTTTGAATGCATTAATTTGTTGTTTTTCCTAAGTTTGCCTGTAGTTTCTTTCGGGGTTTTTTTTGGAGAAAACATGCTTTTCAAATAACTGGTTTAGAGGTATGGGTTGGAAAACAAAATGGGACCATAGCTTGAGCTCTTATCTAAACCAATTTCCAAATTTGACGATGATATTACGAAAAATTTAGTATTTTACACATATTTTCCTTGAGTTATGATCAGGCGTTTTCTCAGGCGTCCCAGCTCGATGGCAGTGATGTGTGGATCGATACTGAAATATCCATACCGCCGATACCAAATCTTTATGTTCTAGTATTGATTTTCAAATTGAAATATCGATACTTTTGATTTAATTCAGATAATGGCTGTCATTAATAACAACACTAAACCATTGAGATCTTGTCTAAATGAAAAGTGATAGGTGGGAAAAAATAAATAAATTTACATATATATATATATATATATATATATATATATATATATATATATATATATATATATATATATATATATATATATATATATATATATATATATATATATATATGTACACTACCGTTCAAAAGTTTGGGGTCACCCAAACAATTTTGTGGAATAGCCTTCATTTCTAAGAACAAGAATAGATTGTCGAGTTTCAGATGAAAGTTCTCTTTTTCTGGCCATTTTGAGCGTTTAATTGACCCCACAAATGTGATGCTCCAGAAACTCAATCTGCTCAAAGGAAGGTCAGTTTTGTAGCTTCTGTAACGAACTAAACTGTTTTCAGATGTGTGAACATGATTGCACAAGGGTTTTCTAATCATCAATTAGCCTTCTGAGCCAATGAGCAAACACATTGTACCATTAGACCACTGGAGTGATAGTTGCTGGAAATGGGCCTCCATACACTCCATACACCTGTGTATATACAGTATATATATAAAGCCCGACCCTGGCCAAATTTTTTTAACCCAATGGGCCCCCAGCTCAAAAAGTTTGGGGACCCCTGGTATAGGTACTCTCCACCAATGAATAATGCAAGAAGATTGATCGAACAGATGGAGTCAAAGTCCCCGTCTAGCCTTTAGCTTCCTTTGGTGTGCATGTGACTTATGTACATCCACAGTATGCTGCATTTTATGAGTTATTACATATTTATAAATAGCTACCGACTTAGGGAGAAGGAGATAAATAAAATGCTGAATCAGGACTAGGCAGGTGTGCACCGTACATTGAACTGATGCTTGTGTGCCTAAAAATGTGAAGGATTTAGTGCTAATCCCGCCATTCACAGCTTCACACATAAAAGGGAAGAGATCTGCACTTTTTGACGTCTAACATTGAACGAGGGTGTTGTGATGACAACATTTTTTTTTTTTTTTACTGTAGCCTGAAGCGATGTGTGCCATTGTTGACCTTGATGTGTGTCTAACATCAACAACCACAGGGACCCTCCCGCGCAGGATGAGGAAGGAGCTTCTGGCCGTGAAGCTCCGGAACCGACCGAGCCAGCAGGAGCTGGAGGACCGCAACATCTTCCCCGTCCGCAGCGACCAGGAGCGCCAGGTCATCCGTCAGCAGATAGAGATGAAGCTGGCCAAGTGAGTGGCTTTGTGAGCTTCACTTTCCATACCCACCCACCCACCCACCCAGACCATCACTCTGGCGTCTGTCTGTCACCATAAGACACCAGTGTTTCAAGTCTTGCAATACCCCCTTTTTGGCCACTTGCCTTGACTCACATATGAACTTGAAGTGCCATCCCAGTCCTTACCCATAGAGTTCAATATGATGTCGGTCCACCTTTCGCAGCTTATACAGCTTCAACTCTTCTGGGAAGGCTGTCCACAAGGTTGCAGAGTGTGTTGATAGGAATTTTCCACCATTTTTCCAAAAGCGCATTGGTGAGGTCACACACTGATGATGTTTGTCGAGAAGGCTTGGCTCTCAGTCTCCGTTCTAATTCATCCCAAAAGGTGTTCGATCGGGTTCAGGTCAGGACTCTGTGCAGGACAGTCAAGTTCATCCACACCAGACTCTGTCTGGTTTTAAGTTTCTGGCTACAGCCAGGGAGCTGGTTGTTGAGGATTTTCCAGAGCTCACGTGGCTTATTTGTGTTTTCCTCTATTTTGTCGTTAATGTACTTTTTTTTAAAGGATTTAGTCAGGTGGATTGCCTTATTTCTTAATTTATTGCATTGCTTTTTGAGTGTTGAAAGGAGTGATTTGAGGTTATTATTGGGTTGTTTATCTACTTCGGTTTTACTCTTTTGGTATTCTGAGTATTTTCTGTCTCTGTCTTTTATGGCAGCTAATAGGTCCGTATTCATCCATGGTTCAGAGCGGGCTTTGATCCTGACTGTTCTCACGGGAGCCATATCACTTAGTAACGCTAGGAACGCTGTTTTGAAGCGATCCCAAGCATCATCAACCAGGTTGCTCGTGAGCACAGGGGACCAGTACCACTCACCTAATTTTAGGTTGAAATTATCACTGGAGTATGTTTTAAGGGATCTGGATTGAGCTGTTATGTGACCATTGGCTTTGGGTTTAGTTATTTTGCGGGAGCAGAAGGTTAGATAGTGGTCGCTAACACCACAGATCATGACCCCACTATTTTTTATTTTAGGCCGGTCTGATGTGAGATTGAGATCTATGGTTGATTGGGTAGAATCACACACCCTTGTGGGTAGTGTTATTAGCTGGGAGAGACCGTGCAGATTACAAAGCTTGCTGTAAGATTATACAGGTATATGTATATGTGTACATATATATATATACATATATATATATATATATATATATATATATATATATATATATATATATATATATATATATATATATATATATATATATATATATATATATATATATATATAGAGACCAGACTCTGTCATCCATGTCTTTATGGACCTCGCTTTGTGCACTGGTGCACAGTCATGTTGGAAGAAGAAGGGGCTCGCTCCAAACTTGGGAGCATGGAATTGTCCAAAATGTTTTGGTATCTTGGAGCATTCAAAGTTCCTTTCACTGGAACTAAAGGGCCAAGCCCAACTCCTGAAAAACAACCCCATACCATAATTCCTCCTTCACCAAATTTCACACTCGGCACAATGTAGTCCGAAATGTACCGTTCTCCTGGCAATAACTTCCAAACCCAGACTCGTCCAGATGGAAAAGCGTGATTCATCAGTCCAGAGAAGGCGTCTCCACTGCTCTAGAGTCCAGTGGCAACGTGCTTTACACCACTGCATCCCACGCTTTGCATTGGACTTGGTGATGTATGGCTTAGACGCAGCTGCTCGGCCATGGAAACCCATTCCATGAAGCTCTCTGCGTATTGTACGTGGGCTAATTGGAAGGTCACATGAAGTTTGGAGCTCTGTAGCAACTGATTGTGCAGAAAAGTCTTTGCACTATGCGCTTCAGCATCCGCTGACCCCTCTCTTGTCAGTTTACGTGGCCTACCACTTCGTGGCTGAGTTGCTGTTGTTCCCAAACTCTTTCATTTTCTTAAAATAAAGCCGACGGTTGACTTTGGAATATTTGGGAGCGAGGAAATTTCACGACTGGATTTGTTGCACAGGTGGCATCCTATGACAGCTCCACGCTAGAAATCACTGAGAGCGGCCCATTCTTTCACAAATGTTTGTAGAAACAGTCTCCATGCCTAAGTGCTTGATTTAATACACTTGTGGCCGAGCCAAGTGATTAGGACACCTGATTCTGATCATTTGGATGGGTGGCCAAATACTTTTGGCAATATAGTGTATTGCTCCATCTTCCTTGATTCGATTGCTAGTGACATCATTTGTTTAACATATCACACTGCAAAAAGTCAGTGTTCAAAATCAAGAAAAAAAAAAAGAAAAAAATTAGGGGTATTTTATTTGAACTAAGCAAAATTATCTGCCAATATAACAAGAAAATTCGGCTTGTAAAGACTTTCCAAAACAAGTAAAATTAGCTAACCTCAGAACCCAAAAATACCTTAAAATAAGTATATTCTCGCTAATAACGAGTGCACTTTTCTTGGTAGAAAAAAAAGAGACCTTTTTGCTCAATATGTTGAAAAATATTCTTAAATTAGGTAAATGCTAGTGCCATTATCTTGACATAATGATATCATATTTTTTTTTTCATGCTTGAAGTAAGAAATTATTACTTTAAAAAAGTAGTTTTATACTTGTGAGTGTTGATCTTAAGGCCCAAGCTGTTTGTTTACATGCTTTTTTTAAATTTATCTTTGCTATTTGGGCTTATTGGACCCTAATTAGAATAAAAACTAAGAATCATATTTTTATATGATGTACCATATTTTCCGCACCATAAGCCGCACCTAAAAACCACAAATTTTCTCAAAAGCTGACAGTGCGGCTAATAACCCGGTGCGCCTTATATATGGATTCATATTAATATTTATTTTCATAAAGTTTAGGTCTCGCAACTACGGTAAACAGCCGCCATCTTTTTTCCCCGTAGAAGAGGAAGCGCTTCTTCTTCTACGGTAAGCAACCGCCAAGGTGAGCACCCGCCCCCGTAGAAGAAGAAGCGCGCGGATATTACCTTTCATTTAGTTTGTGTGTTTCTGTAAAGACCACAAAATGGCTCCTACTAAGAGACACGCGTACAAGGTTCCACTGACTTTTGATATTCCTGTGAACCGCACTGTGGATACAACGGGAGCACGCACGGTAAATATTCGCACCACAGGGAATGAGAAGTCGTCCTTCACTGTGGTTCTAGCTTGCCATGCTAACGGCCAGAAACTTCCACCCACAGTGATATTCAAAAGGAAGACCTTGCCAAAAGAGAACTTTCCAGCCGGCGTCATCATAAAAGCTAACTCGAAGGGATGGATGGATGAAGAAAAGATGAGCGAGTGGTTGATAGACATTTACGCGAAGAGACCGGGTGACTTTTTTCACGCAGCTCCGTCCCTGTTGATCTACGACTGCATGCGCGTCCACATCATCGATGGTGTCAAAAAACAAGTGAAGCACACCGAAGAAGAAGAATTCGAGGGATTTGTGGATGAGTAATAACTTCAGAAAGTGAGCTTTAAATGTTTATTTTGTGTGTTGTGTGACACTAACGTATGAGCAACGTTGAGTTATTGATGTTGCTATTGCTCTGCACTATTTTGAGTGTTACTATTTTTGTGATTGCACATTTGCACATTACATTTTGGGAGTGAACAGAGTTGTTAGAACGCTGGTTTGTAATATATTATTAAAGTTTGACTGACCTATCTGACTGTTTTTTTGACATTCCCTTTAGCGCAGCGTAGGTGCGGCTAATAACACGGGGCGGCTAATAGGTAAACAAAGTTTTGAAATATGCCATTCATTGAATGTGCGGCTTATAACACGGGGCGGCTTATGGTGCGGAAAATACGGTACTTAGTCCATAAGTACACAAACGTGTACTTCATGTTTAATGACATGCTAATTCTAATTTTTACACTTTTTTTTTCCAAATTCCATTGTATGTTATACTCTTCTGACACCACCAGATGGCAGTATAAGTGTCCACATAAGCGGTCATAAGACCCCAATTCAGTAGTGGACACAATTTTGGAAATAAGAGCTAAAAGGTGCTGTCCACGCTTGTGGCCAACTAAGGCCTTTAGAGTTAATGACACAGCTTTGCATCAGTTGATATTCTAGTTTCAAGCATATTTTACTCAATATAGGTCATAAAATCTCAGCAACAAGCTGTAATATCTTACTGAGATCATTTAGGACCAAAACCCTTAAAACAAGTAAAACACTCTAACATCAAATCTGTTTAGTGAGAAGAATTATCTTATCAGACAGAAAATAAGCAAATTTTCACCCTTATTTGAGATATTTAATCTTACTTAGATTTCAGTTTTTGCAGTGCAGGTGAATTGCATAATAAGATATAAGAGATTAGTTGAGTTCCAAGCCCCAACAACGGCTGTTATTGTTGTTCTTGTGGACCTTTTTGGGTCAAAGCTTGGGTGGCAGAGGATTTTCAGTAAAGAATGCAACCTAATTATCATTTGCGTGTTACATAAATGCCAATAATCTGCTGCTATGGGGACTTTAATAGGATTACCAATCAAATCAGGTTACTTTGCCAGTGAGTAGTATCGAGAAAGTGTGTGCCAGAGTGTTACGCAACGCTCTGCACCACACCAAATGTCTTGTGTGGATTACTGGAGCCTACACAGAATCTAAGTGGGCACATTCCGTCACTTGTCATACTTTTGCCGTGGTAAAAGCCTTCAAGGAAAGGCTTCCTTCCCCCGTCACCGCTGAAATAAGCCGAGCGCTTCCGTTTTCGTGTGATCTGCTTTCCGCTGCAGAGGCGCCGCTGTAACTGATAGAAACAGTTTGTCTGTGTAGAAGCTGATGGGAGGAACGATAAGCTATGAAATAATCATGATCAATGTTCCCTCTAATTTTTCATGTGTGTGAGCAAACGCAAAAACTCCCTGAGCATTGAGTGGAGCCCATGTGAGCAACATCAGACGTGCACACTGTGGCTACACCAGCAGCACACCTGTCCCAAACCTGACTAAATAACAAGTTCAATCTACATCCATCCATCCATTTTCTACCGCTTGTCCCTTTCGGGGTCGCTGGAGCCTATCTCAGCTGCATTCGGGCGGAAGGCGGGGTACACCCTGGACAAGTCCCCACCTCATCGCAGGGCCAACACAGATAGACGGACAACATTCTCTTATTATTATAATCAAATGACAGCAGTCATTTCCATTTCTAATATAGGTGTTTAGGCCCACTTACAATGACAATAACAAAAAATATTGTTTTTCATGAACTGTGTACTTGTATTGTTTGTCTGGGTGGAGGTCCTGCTTTGGAAATAATTTGTACCCCTTTCAGACATTGCATTTAGTTACCATTAAAACATTCACATGTTGCACAATGAGATGTAAACAGGGGATCATGTGTACATTCGTGCAACTTCCTGTTTGTAAAAAATATATTTTTATTAGTATTTATTTAATATACTAACAGCATTTCATGATTAATATTTATAAATTAAGATTCCTAATAAATGACATTAGAAAAAGCATGCATTTGATTGGTAAATCACAGTGTAACGACCTGGAATGACACTTTATGTGTGGTGTTGGAGTTGTCCGACTTTTTGTGTGGCTGTAAAGGCATCACTGGCTAAGTGCCATATGTGCATGTGTTGGCGCAAGTGAGAAAGAGCGAGTGGCTGCTGTTGATATAACAAAGTTGCTTTTGGTCTGGTTTGTACTGCAGAAAATGACCACTTTTGTGAGATATAATTTTTTTTACTAATGTTTTGGTGATGTGTTTATGGCCGACAATAAAGAGTTTTGCTCAGTAAAGTGATGGATGGAATTCATGTCCTCAAAGCGTCTCGACAGACGTTACAATATTTGAACAATGATGACGAAAACTGCTTTCTCTGTCAAAAATTGTTATGCGCTTATTTTTTTTATTTGATTTTGTGCGCAGCATAGATTTGCCGTGCGCAGAGGACGCTTGAGCAGTGCGCAATTGCACAGGCGCGCACCTTAGAGTAGTGGTCCCCAACCTTTTTGTAGCTGCGGACCGGTCAACGCTTGAAAATTTGTCCCACGGACCAGGGGGGGGGGGGGTGGTATTTTTTAATTTTAATTTTTTAAGAAATACAATCATGTGTGCTTACGGACTGTATCCCTGCCGACTGTATTGATCTATGTTGATATATAATGTATATATTGTGTTTTTTATGTTGATTTAATAAAAATATGTAAAAAAAAAAAGATTTTTATTTTTTTATTTTTTTATTTCTTGTGCGGCCCGGGTACCAATCGGTGGTTGGGGACCACTGCCTTGGAGGGAACGTTGATCATGATATACATGTTAGGGCAGGGGTCACCAACGCGGTGCCCGCGGGCACCAGGTAGCCCGTAAGGACCAGATGAGTAGCCCGCTGGCCTGTTCTAAAAAAAACCTCAAATAGCAGCCTCTATTTTTTAAATTTTATTTACTAGCAAGGTGGTCTCGCTTTGCTCGACATTTTTAATTCTAAGAGAGACAAAACTCAAATAGAATTTGAAAATCCAAGAAAATATTTTAAAGACTTGGTCTTCACTTGTTTAAATAAATTCATTAATTTTTTTACTTTGCTCCTTATAACTTTCAGAAAGACAATTTTAGAGAAAAAATACAACCTTAAAAATGATTTTAGGATTTTTAAACACATATACCTTTTTACCTTTTAAATTCCTTCCTCTTCTTTCCTGACAATTTAAATCAATGTGCAAGTAAATTAATTGATTTTATTGTAAAGAATAATAAATATATTTTAATTTAATTCGTCATTTTAGCTTCTGTTTTTTCGACGAAGAATATTTGTGAAATATTTCTTCAAACTTATTATGATTCAAATTAAAAAAAAAATATTCTGGCAAATCTAGAAAATCTGTACAATCAAATTTAAATCTTATTTCAAAGTCTTTTGAATTTCTTTTAAAATTTTTGTTCTGGAAAATATAGAAGAAATAATGATTTGTCTTTGTTAGAAATATAGCTTGGTCCAATTTGTTATAAATTCTAACAAAGTGTAGATTGGATTTTAACCTATTTAAAACATGTCATCAAAATTGTAAAATTAATCTTAATCAGGAAAAATTACTAATGATGTTCCGTAAATTCTTTTTTTAATTTTTTCAAAAAGATTCGAATTAGCTAGTTTTTCTCTTCTTTTTTTCGGTTGAATTTTGAATTTTAAAGAGTCGAAATTGAAGATAAACTGTGTTTCAAAATTTAATTGTCATTTTTTTTGTGTTTTCTCCTCTTTTAAACCGTTCAATTAAGTGTAAATATCATTAATTATTAATAATAACATAGAGTTAAAGGTAAATTGAGCAAATTGGCTATTTCTGGCAATTTATTTAAGTGTGTATCAAACTGGTAGCCCTTCGCATTAATCAGTACCCAATAAGTAGCTCTTGGTTTCAAAAAGGTTGGTGACCCCTGTGTTAGGGTAAGTTGAGACTTAAAAATTGGCCACAGGTATGATTAGTGGCTTGGTTTGGGTTTTTTGATTGATTGATTGAAACTTTTATTAGTAGATTGCACAGTACAGTACATATTCCGTACAATTGACCACTAAATGGTAACACCCGAATAAGTTTTTCAACTTGTTTAAGTCGGGGTCAACGTAAATCAATTCATGGTAAAGGGTTAAGGGTTAGGGTTAGTGGTTACGGATGGGAGTGAAGGGTTAGGGCGGAGGGTCTGCAACCCGCAGCTCTAAAGCTCTTTAGCGGCGCCTAAGTGGCTCCCAGGAGCTTTTTCAAGAATGTATGAAAATGAAAGAAGATGAGTGAAAAAATATATATTTTGTTTTAATATGGTTTCTGGAGGATGGACAAACGTGACACAAACCTTCCGGATTGTTAGAAATCCCACTGTTATTACTAAACATGCTTCTTTGTTGAACGTATTTGGCGGGCGCCGTTTTGTCCTACTAATGTTGGCGGTCCTTGAACTCACCGTGGTTTGTTTACATGTACAACTTTCTCTGACGCTGCCACAGAAAGACGTGTTTTATGTCTAAGGGACAAGCAGTAATGGATGGATGGATGGATGCCACTACTTCCTTGTCTCATTTTGTCCACCAAACGTTTTATGCTGTGTGTGAATGTGCAAAAGTTGTTGGGGTAGCGACCTTGTGTGTCAGCATGTCTGTGATCTTCTTTTAATTCTTTTTTTAAATTTTATTTATTTATTTTTATAAATAGATTTAATTATTTATTTATTCTTATTTTTTTTAAATATATTTTATTAATATTATTATTATTACTATTATTATTATGTATTTATTTATTTTATTTATTTATTCCCCTACCTCAGGGGGGGGACTCGGCGGGGCGGTTGCTGGTTGTTCCATCTCCATCGTTGGGGTCCCTGCGGGTGGGGTGGGTGGTTCCTGTGGCCCCGTGCTGGGTGTTCCTGTGGCGGCCGGCTTGGGTGGGGTGGCCGTGGGCTGGCCTCGCCGCGCTCTCCGGGGGTGGGAGGGGGGCTCGTGGGGGCCCTGTTGCCGGTGGGGCAGGGGCGGTCTTCCCGTCCGGTTGCGGGGGGTCTCCGGGCCCCTCGGGCGGGGCGTCCCGCCTTTCTGTCCGTGTGGGGTGTGGTCTCTCGCTGGCTTGGGGTCTGGCTGCCCCCTGCTTTTCTCGTGCCTTGTCCTCTGCCGGGTGCGTCTGTCTGCGGCCTGCTGCTGGCCCTTGTGGGCGGCGCGGTGGGCCAGGCTCTGGGGTTCCTGTCGCTGTCCGGCTTGGCTGCGTGGGGGCGGTGGCCCCTGGTTCCCTGGGCATCACACCTACTATTTGTGGGATGGGCTCTCGGGGAGGCTGGGGCCGTACTCTGGCTCCCGCACACACTGGGAGTCAAATGTATTGTACATGCAAATTCACATGTACTCACATACATACATACAGACATACATAGGTACCTACGCTCCCACATACATATACAAATAAATACAGTACATATTTACACACTCAAAGTTCGTACATCCACACGCACATTCATTATACAAACATACTGTATACTCAAACTGTACATATACATTCACTGTAAAAACATACATATACACATACTGTACATATACACTCACTGTACAAACACACACATACACATACTACACATATACATTCACTGTACAAACACACACATACATATACTGTACATATACATTCACTGTACAAACACACATATACACATACTGTACATATACATTCACTGTTCAAACACACATACTGTATACACATACTGTACATATACATTCACTGTACAAACACACATATACACATACTGTACATATACATTCACTGTTCAAACACACATACTGTATACACATACTGTACATATACATTCGCTGTACACACATATACACATACTGTACATATACATTCACTGTACAAGCACACATATACACATACTGTACATATACAAGTACATATGCACACATACACTCATGCACAGAATCACGTTTCATCAAACATATATTAACGTTGTTGCCCTAGGGTAAACTGGGTATAACACATGGCACACTGACAAAGCTTAACCTATTGTTACTATAACAATCTACAAGGTTAATGTAGGTTGCTTCTCTTTTTCCCCTCCATTTTTCTGCATTCTTTCGTATCTCAAGTTATCATTACGTATATGTATTGTTGCATTTGAACAATTGTATTGTTGATAATGAAGGTAAAGTATTGGTATTGTTTATTATCAATAGCACTATTTCTATTGGTATTCATATTGCTCCATTTTTAGTGTAATAATGCTCATTGTCATTTCTGTATTTTTTATTTTTATTTTCGCTAACTGCTTATTTGCTATTACTTTTACCATCATATTTGTACATGTCGTATTTGCTGATGTTGCTCTGTTGTTGTTGTTGTTGTTGTTGTGTTTGCTGTTGTTGTTTTTGTCTCTCTGTCTAATCCCCCTCTTGTCCCCACAATTCCCCCCTCTGTCTTCCTTTTTCTCTCTTTCTATCCCCTCCTGCTCCGGCCCGGCTGCACCAAATGATAATATAAATACATTTAGTAAAGTCAAAATACAAGTAAGGCAACAAGAGAAGTATCCTACACTTCTCTTTTGTAAAGTAAATCTGAACAGCCGATATGGGCATCTACATCAACTATATGATTTGCCCGAGAAGCTGGGCAGGACATAAAAAAATAAATACAATTTTAAAAAAAATTAAAAAAAAGAATGTGCAAAAGTGAGCTTTGTTGATGTTATTGACTTGTTTCGATTGATTGATTGAAACTTTTATTAGTAGATTGCACAGTACAGTACATATTCCGTACATTTGACCACTAAATGGTAACACCCGAATACGTTTTTCAACTTGTTTAAGTCGGGGTCCGCGTTAATCAATTCATGGTAGAAATATATACTATCAGCATAATACAGTCATCACACAAGTTAATCATCAGAGTATATACATTGAATTATTTACATTATATATGTTGGAGTGCTAATCAGGCATATTTGGTCATTGCTTGACCGCGAGCTAATCAATGCTAACATGCCAGCTGTATTTACATATTGCATCATTATGCCTCGTTTGTAGGTATATTCGAGCTCATTTAATTTCTGTTACTTATGTCTTTTGTGTATTTAATTTATATTCGCATGTCTCATGTCACATTATCTGTGTGTAATATTGGCTGCATTTCTGATTGTGTTGTGTGTGTGCCATGTTGTTCCAGACCACAGCAAACATTACTTAGCTTGCAAAGATTGTAATAAATCCAGCCTGCCGTTTCCTTGTCCAACTTGGACATACACATCTATACCTTTGGCCATTCTAAGACAGTAATTTCCAGGAGTGATCTCACCCTCTGAGAAGCCTCCGTCTTACTAATGTTTTCCAATGTTGTAACAATGTGTAGAATAAATATAACACAACACAATTGATTGGCAGCAAAAAATGACGCACACATGGGGTGTAACGTACATTTCGATCAACAAAATATAAAAATATGTTTAATTTTCACTGAACTCTCCAAAATAACAAGGGTTACATCAAAATAAACAAATTAAAAATAAAATATATTGAAATTAAAGAGCCAGTATTTACTGACCTTTTGCTTCAAAGGCAAGCCTGTCATGATCCGTGGTAGGATCATGTTTTGTGTTATCGGTTTGTTTTGGACTCCTTTTAGTTCCTGGTTATGCACTTCCTGAGTTTAGTCACCATGGTTACTTATGATTTTCACCTGCCTTTTCACGCACCTGTTGCTCACCAGAGACTACTATTTAAGCCTGTCATTTTCAGTTGGTCGTCTTGGCGACATTGCTTCTGTTACCCTTGCTACCCATGTTACCTGATGATACCTCTGAAAGCCATGCCATAGTTCCCTGCATTCTAAGTAAGTTTTTGTTTATTGTCCATAGTTTTGCCTTTGTGGTAGTTTTGTTTCTTAGCCAAGTTTATCTCCGCCTTGAGCGCGCCTTTTGTTTGTACTCCTTTTTGTAGTTTAGTGTTAAAATAAATATCCTTACCTTCACGCCATGTCCGATCCAACCTTTCTTGCATCTCGGGAAAACAAACCCCCCAAAGTCCACACCATGACAAAGCCAAAGGGAGCCAGTGTGGAAGCATGAAAGAGCCGTATGTGGCTCCACAGCCACGGGTTGCAGACCCCTGGGTTAGGGGATAAGAGTGTGGTCTGGGGTTGGGGGTTAGACCAGACGAGAACTATCCTATCCAGTCTTTTAACATGAACTGATGAAATCTGCTTGGAAAAGTAAGGACATGTGATCGATTCAGTGCCCTTAGAATATAATGACCTGGATGACTGATACTATTCACAGACATAATAGGATTAGGCTTGGGGGTTTAGGGGTTATGTTTATTTTACAAAGTATACTAGAAACTGTAAGAAGCTGCAAAAAGACAAAAAGTAATTTAGCTCTTTGGCTATGTTGCATGTTTTCAACAGTTAATCATTGTTTGGCTATCACCAGGTACCCATGGACATTTTAGGTATGCCTGCCAGATAATTCTGCATATTTAACATTATAATCATAGGTATCAGGTGTTTAGAACTGCACTGAAGTCTACTAAAATGTATTTCGAATGTGTCCCAAAGATCAAAACCAAAACCTTACAAACACATGTCAGTAAAAATGCATTCAAGTTGACATAATTTGATGTTATTACCGCCAGTCCAAAGAGCATGATTGAGCAGACTTCTTGATTCAACTCTTGTATTGTGTCGCATCACAATGTGCTGGTGTGTACTGAATGTTGTCATTGGTAGGAGCAGATGCTGACAAAGGCAAAGCTTACATCACGAAAATGTCGTACAATGCTGTGCTGTCTCTAAAAACTGAAGACAATTGTACAAAGAAAGCTAAATTCAAGCCGTTCGCCAAGTCGAAAAATAGCAACAATTTGTACTTTATGGAAATGAGCTACAGTGAATATGCAAGACGAAGAAGGGCAAAATGTTCAAAACAATTAGTGGTATTGTGTTTCTAAAGACGGCATGTGAACCATGGGCATGTTGTCAAATTAGTACAGTTTCTTTTTTTACCTCTGACAGATTTTCTCAGAATTTTACGAGACTCTAATTTGATTGTACCGGTTCACCAAATGAACATTTCTCACTAAGCTTACTCATGTTTCCACTTAGAGAAAGATCTAGGTCATGAGATAAGAACACACACACGAATCCATAGAATATCATGGTAGACGTGGCTCTCTTAATGAAAGTAGACAACGCATACTTACTGAAATTTGCAGTTTGGTTACAACCTGAAAAATGTATTTTTTGAGTCTTTAGTTAGGTTTTACACAAAGAAGCTTTCAGTAAAGGACAGAAGAGAAGCACAGGGATAAAAAGGTGAGAAATCCTGAAACAAGAGACCAACCAAAAGTAATGAAGGCAAAGCGTGACGCGGGGGCGGGGGGGATGGTGGCACCGGGAGAACGCAAGTTGAGAGAAAGGAGCAGTAATAATTTCTGTAGGCGATTCTGCAAACACATGTGACTTATAATTGTCTTACTTAAAATGAATCATGATTAATCGAACTGCATATGCATTTGATTATTCAATTTTTTTTTATGTACAACTTGCTTTAAAATCATAAATAAAAGTGACAATTTGTTTTTATCTCACAAAAATATTTTTTGCAATACAGTATATAATAATATACTTGGTATGATCAGGTAATATTATATTGAAAATATTTAAAATATGCATTTTTTTCTGTCAAAATTGACAGAACGAATGCATTTAGTAAAAAAAATTTAAATAAAATAAAAATATATAAAAAAAAGACCCACATAAAATGATATAGTGGGCCAGAACTGGCCCCCGGGACTCGAGTTTGACACCTGTGCACTAGATGGAGCCTGTGTACCACAGTTTGAGAATCACTCATCTAGCCCAAAAGCAAGTGTTTTAAATGTGGATTAAAATCCTCTTAGGTCCCCTATAACAGTGTTTTTCAACCTTTTTTGAGCCAAGGCACATTTTTTGCGTTGAAAAAATGCGGAGGCACACCACCAGCAGAAATCATTAAAAAAACGAAACTCAGTTGACAGTAAAAAGTCGTTGTCGCAATTGTTGGATATGACTTTAAACCAAAACCAAGCATGCATCAATATAGCTCTTGTCTCAAAGTAGGTGTACTGTCACCACCTGTCCCATCACCCCCTGACTTATTTTGAGGTTTTTGGTGTTCTCCTGTGTGTAGTGTTTTAGTTCTTGTCTTGCGCTCCTATTTTGGTGGCTTTTTCTCTTTTTATGGTATTTTCCTGTAGCAGTTTCCTGTCTTCCTATGAGCGATATTTCCCGCATCGACTTTGTTTTTATCCTTCTTTGTGGGGACATTGTCGATTGTCATGTTCGGATGTACATTGTGGACGCCGTCTTTGCTCCACAGTAAGTCTTTGCTGTCGTCCAGCATTCCGTTTTTGTTTACTTTGTAGCCAGTTCAGTTTTAGTTTTGTTCTGCATAGCCTTCCCTAAGCTTCAATGCCTTTACTGTTTTACCTGCACACTTCCTCCCGCTGTTTCCGACATCTACAAAGCAATTAGCTACCGGCTGCCACCTACTGATATGGAAGAGTATTACACGGTTACTCTGCCGAGCTCTAGAAAGCACCGACACTCAACAACAACACATCATTTGCAGACTATAATTACTGGTTTGCAAAACATATTTTTAACCCAAATAGGTGAAATTAGATCATCTCCCACGGCACACCAGACTGTATCTCACGGCACACTAGTGTGCCGCGGCACAGTGGTTGAAAAACACTGCCCTATAAGATACGTAGCTGGTGAGAAATTGAGAAAACATTGATAACAAATGGAGACTGTGAGCTTCTCTGGGTTTGGCATCACATACCTCCACGTGCCATGTGCACACACACACACCCTCACCAAAGGTATTTCACAGCTGCGTGTCCATCTGGATGGCGCAAATAGCTGCGCGTGCATTGGACTTTTTGTTATTCCATGTGGACCTCACAAACACGTACGAACAGAACACACACACACACACACACACACACACTGTAATAAGCATTATGCATCATTTACTTATGCTGGGATTATACAGCAGGTTGCCAACTCGCCAACGGCTCGATGTCGTGCTAATGTAAATAACTCTTGCATAAAAACAGGAAGGGATCAATGAGGGAGTGTGAGAGTGGGGTGCTGGGTAATATTCTGTTTGCATAACAGGTCAGAGCAGTGACCTGTTATGAGCCTCTTCCCTACAGCACACATTACAGTCATGCATTGGTGACGCGTGTACAGGAGTATTGATACAGTAAAAAGTGTAATGCAGTAGTATAACTAACACTTCAAACTAATGGGGGACCGCTGACTACCGAGAGTGGCAAAGAACTAGAAGTTCACAAAGGACAGCAAAAGCTGAAGTTTTGTTTGTGTCTGATAGAGATCTGTCTTTTGTGAAAGAGTCGAGTCTCCTGAACGGCTCTTTCCGGTGAACTGAGGAGTCGCGAGCCCTTCGTTTTGGAGCCGTTTTTAAGCCACCTGTCTGGACTGGAGTCACGTCGACTAAA
>NC_084731.1:20110404-20115404 GCF_033978785.1 Entelurus aequoreus | reverse complement strand
AGTCTGCTAGTTTTTTTGGCTGTAAGAAGTGGAAAGGATTGGAGTGACGGGAAAAACTAACCTCGTTACTCTTTGACACCATTTACTGAGTCTTACAAGAACCAATGATTGTGGCCGATTTCTGCTGACACTGCAGCTCCCTTTGAAAAAGAGGGTAGAGCAACTAACCACAGCTGCTGTCCATGAATAAACCTGCGCTGCATCGGCAAGGCAACAGCTGAGTGCACCATCGCTATATTAGTTGGTCCCAGTGGGGGATGTGGAATCACTTTAATTCATGTTGAACAACCCACAGGCCATGCTTACAACCTCTGCTAAGCCATATCCCACTATTTTTTCAGCTATAGTTACATTAATCATTAGTAATGGAGCAGCCCAGTTTTGAATGGCAGGGTCCCCGCTATCACAGGTTGATAAAAATATAACATTTACATAATAAATCAACTACAGGCTTCCCAAATGCTGTAATAAATTAAGCATGATGAGTTGACTTGAAACTGTTTAATGTTGCACTTTTTATATGTAGAAGAAAAGTTTTGTCATTTTATTTAATCTGAGCAACAACTTGAGGCAGTTTAATGTTGATTAACGTGGGCAGAATTATTATAGTTTTCCCAATGTTAAAAGGATAAAGCCATTGTTTACAAATTTGGTAAATAAATAACCAAAAAATGTTGTTTTCTTACTGTACCGAAAATGAACCGAACCGTGACCTCTAAACCGAGGTACGCACCGAACCGAAATGTTTGTGTACCGTTACACCCGTAGTCTGAATACTCGTAAAATCGCCAACACAGATCCCTACTGCTATGTCCTCTTATTCTCTGCAAGAATAGGTGTTTTGTGATTGTTTAATTAGTTGTTGTTTATTAGCAAATCATTTTGCGGCGCACCGGAACAAATAAATGATCACGTAATTCTTAATAGTTGCGAGTACAGGGTGTAAAACCGATTGGGATAGGCTCCCAGCTTCAGATTACGATACCTATATTGTAGCAACGAGTATTGGCCGAAACACATATTGATCTGATACGATATCAGCAGGAATCATACATGCTTTTATTATTTTGTATTGTGGAATGTTGGAAGAAGGTTCAATCAAGTGAAATGACTCAAACAGAGCTCAACATTCATTTACCATGAATTGATTAACGTGGACTTAAACAAATTGAAAAACTTATTCGGGTGTTACCATTTAGTGGTCAGTTGTACGGAATATTTACTGTACTGTGCAATCTACTAATAAAAGTTTCAGTCAATCGAAAAAAAAACGGTAGGTATGAGTGAGAAACACAAATGTATTATCTACCTTCTGGAATGGACTTATGTTGTAGAAATTGTTTTTTTTGGCAATGCCTGGTGACCACATTAATTTATTGAGTTAAGCTCATGATGAAGTAAATTTTACTAGATACCTTCTAAACTGCTTCTGCTTTGGAGACTTTGTATGTGTAAGTAGTATACAACTATAATTATTTGATGCTTGTTTCAGACAATTATTAGACATTAGTCACTTATTACGTATGTCTACGCACGAAATTGGTCCCAGCATCAAAGTTTAGTGTGATTACATTGACAAAAATGGACAGTATGCTATTGTGTGCTTAGCTGTGGTGTAGCTGCCAGCTCCTAGTAGCCTTTAGCCTACCATGTTTACCTTTTCTAAATGACTTCACAAAAATACAAGAAAAGACCAACCTTGTGTGCTCATTGGATGACATTAAGATGTTAACTGACCGTCCAGCTTTGAACAAGTAAACATGCTGCAGGACTGCTTGTTTCGGAGCTTATTTAACATTTCAGAAACAAGCCGATATTAAAGGGGAACTGCACTTTTTGGGGGGAATTTTGCCTATCGTTTAGAATCCGTATGAGAGACAAGAAGACAAAAGTTTTTTGTTTTTTTTCTAATTTCTAAAAATCGGCTCATTCTCGATGGCTAGCAATGCAGATAATAGGAGCAATCCATTCTGCCTCTAAATTACTTAAAAAATGCATCCAACAACCACCAACAATTCTTACTTTACATTCAGTAATCTGTATAATAACCAAGGTGTAGTGCAGGGGTGTCCAAACTTTTTTCACTGAGGGCCGCACACGGAAAACTTTAAGCATGCGGGGGCCATTTTGATATTTTTCATTTTCAAACCTTAACAAAATATATGGATTTTTTTTTTTTTTAAACCTTTAGGGCTCCCGGGGACCATAAAGGGTCTCAGTCATTAAACTGTTAAAAATAAGTCCAATTATTATTATTATTTTTTATTTAACGCTTACAGTAAATCTCTATATCAACTTGAGGTTGATATAAAGTAAAAAAAAAAAAAAAAAGGTTTTATGCCTTTTCTGTCAAAGACAACTTTGTTTTTTATAGTAAAACTGAAATATGCAGTATTTAGTAATTAGAGCCCTAAAAGATCAATAACGCAGGACACCATTGATTTTAATTCTTTAATATTTTTGAGTAATCACAGTGAAAAGTTAAATAAAATCCTACTAAATATATTTGGGATCCAAAAGGTCCCCCACTCATAAAGTGATACATTTTTATTAGTTTTTTTTTAAAACTTTTAACACTTAAATTACGAGATCAACTTCAGATATATCTGTCGATTTTACGTTTGAACTATTATTTTGTTTGCATTATGCTCTTTTGTCAAATAAAACGTTGATGTTTTTTTTATGGCAACCACACAATATATGCAATATTTTTTCCACATAAAACATTTTAAAGTGATATTTTTTAAGTAATAATTCATTATAACAGATTTTTTGTCTTTTTTTTTTTTTAGCAATGGCAAAAAAAAGAAAAATAAACAAAGACAAAAGAAAAAAAACAGCCTGCATGGCAGCTTTGTGTCAACATTGCAACTTTTTATTGTTAGATTTCACCTCATTCCACTTTTTTTTAAATGTTTTTTAAAATTTTTGCAATATTATCAATTTTGCAGAATGTGTGGCGGGCCGTTAAACAATTAGCTGCGGGCCGCAAATGGCCCCCGGGCCGCACTTTGGACACCCCTGGTGTAGCGTCATTGTTATTGTAAAAGCGAACCCTGAGGAATTTTTTTTCTATCGTAGTGAGTAGAGATGTCCGATAATGGCTTTTTTGTCGATATCCGATATTCCGATATTGTTCAACTCTTAATTACCGATTCCGATATCAACCGATACCGATGTATACAGTCGTGGAATTAACACATTATTATGCCTAATTTTGTTGTGATGCATTAAACAATGTAACTTTATCATGAATTGATTAACGTGGACCCCGACTTAAACAAGTTGAAAAACGTATTCAGGTGTTACCATTTAGTGGTCAATTGTACGGAATATGTACTGTACTGTGCAATCTACTAATACAAGTTTCAATCAATCAATCAAAAACAAGGTTTTCCAAAATAAGAGAACAACTTCAACTCCAGTTATGGAAAAAAGTGCCAACATGGCACTGCCATATTTATTATTGAAGTCACAAAGTGCATAATTTTTTTTTAACATGCCTCAAAACAGCAGCTTTGAATTTGGGACATGCTCTCCCTGAGATAATCCTGATTGTGAACGATAGGCAAAATTCCCCCCAAAAAGTGCAATTCCCCTTTAACTGATTTTTACTGATATTCAGTATCAAAATCACCCCCCTAGCCATGACCCAGATGGAACCAAAATATTTCTCTTTGCCTCGCTTTGTTGCAAGCAGCATCACAGCTGGGCATCCCTCCAGTGACGAGCTTGTAGTTGGCAGAAAGTGAACCACAGTTGGAGAGGCGTAATCGCCGGATGACACATTCCGGTTTCACTGTATTTGGAATTAGGGAAAAAAACCTGTAAATTACACGTTGTCACCGCCGTTGAGTAATTCCTGCCTCACACGCACTAATTAATGTTGCACAATGGGCTTTTTTTATGGCATCTAGCTGCAAGTACGTTGTAATTAAAATGTCAAATCTGAAAGCTTCTATACCCACTCAGTAAGCGTTTCTGGTGTTCTATGGAATTAGAGTTAGTGGCATAAGAAGTACAGTTTATAGTTTTGACAGTTGTCATCTACTGTTTCCTTTCTATAGTCATTGGATATTGATCGAGTAGAATGGCTGGTCAATATTTGTCGGTGACCTCATAATTGACTGAGTTGTATTTTTATGCAACTTAATGAAACATTGATTTATTTGACTAGGTTACATCTACTGTGTTGGCTAATGGGTGGATAATATTTTCGCAGTCACAGTTCTCTTTTTGTGCCAATCCAGTCCAGGAAGGTGGTTTGACCTCCATTTTTTTAGTGAAAAAACAGCCTACAGTTTGGTGCTACTTATCCAATCAAAACTATTGAATATCAAAGACTTGGTGCTTATGCAAACAGCTATAGTTATGTACAAAGCAAACTATAACCTGCTACTCAAGAATGTACTTTACACCAATTCTTCTCAACAAAAGAGGGGAAATATAATCTTAGAAAAAATATGTAACTTCCCAGCAGGCACAAGACATTGATACAACGTTGATACATGTCCTTTAAAACTGACTTTGAAACAACGTTGCAAAATAGTTGTATTTGTAAATGAATGATGTTGATGTCTAACGTTGGATCCGCGTTGTTGGTTGGGAAATGACCATATTTCAATGGTCAAATCAACGTCAGAACGCGACATTGATTAAACGTCATCAAAAAGCATGTTGTTTCAACGTTGTATAATATTGGTTGGAAAATGACCAAATTTCAATGGTCAAATCAACGTCACAACCTGACATTGAATAAACGTCGTCAAAGAGCATGTTGTTCCAACATTGTATTTGTGTTGTAGAATATTGGTTGGAAAATGACCAAATTTCAATGGTCAAATCAACGTCACAACCTGACATTGAATAAACGTCGTCAAAAAGTATGTTGTTTCAACGTTGTATCTGTTTTGTAGAATATTGGTTGGAAAATGACCAAATTTCAATGGTCAGATCAACGTCACAACCTGACATTGAATAAACGTCGTCAAAAAGCATGT
>NC_084731.1:20075404-20105404 GCF_033978785.1 Entelurus aequoreus | reverse complement strand
TTTAACTTAGCGTACCATTTGATGGAGCCTGCGTACCAAAGGCATACTTGCCAACTAGGGCTGCAACTAACGATTAATTTGATAATCGATTAATCTGTCGATTATTACTTCGATTAATCGATTAATAATCGGATAAAAGAGACAAATTACATTTCTATCCTTTCCAGTATTTTATTGGAAAAAAAACCCAGCATACTGGCACCATACTTATTTTGATTATTGTTTCTCAGCTGTTTGTACATGTTGCAGTTTATAAATAAAGGTTTATAAAAATAAATAAAAATAAATAAATAAATAAATATTATATGCTATGCATGCGCATAGCATAGATCCAACGAATCGATGACTAAATTAATCGCCAACTATTTTTATAATCGATTTTAATCGATTTAATCGATTAGTTGTTGCAGCCCTATTGCCAACCCTCACGATTTTCCCGGGAGACTCACGAATTTCAGTGCCCCTCCCGAAAATCTCCCGGGGCAACCATTCTCCCGAATTTCTCCCGATTTCCACCCGGACAACAATATTGGGGGCCTTTAGCGTCTTCTCTCACCTGAAAAGGAGACTACTGTATTTTTCGGACTATAAGTCGCTCCGGAGTATAAGTCACACCGGCCGAAAATGCATAATAAAGAAGGAAAAAAACATACAGTATATAAGTCGCACTGGTATAAGTGCGACTTATAAGTCGCATTTATAAGTCGCATTTTTTGGGGGAAATTTATTTGATAAAACCCAACACCAAGAATAGACATTTGAAAGGCAATTTAAAATAAATAAAGAATAGTGAACAACAGGCTGAATAAGTGTACGTTATATGAGGCATAAATAACCAACTGAGAACGTGCCTGGTATGTTAACTTAACATATTATGGTAAGAGTCATTCAAATAACTATAACATATAGAACATGCTATACGTTTACCAAACAATCTGTCACTCCTAATCGCTAAATCCCATGAAATCTTATACGTCTAGTCTCTTACGTGAATGAGCTAAATAATATTATTTGATATTTTACGCTAATGTGTTAATAATTTCACACATAAGTCGCTCCTGAGTATAAGTCGCACCCCCGGCCAAACTATGAAAAAAACTGTGACTTATAGTCCGAAAAATACGGTACTCATTCATGAACGGATTATTTATATTATATATATATATATATATATATATATATATATATATATATATATATATATATATATATATATATATATATATATATATATATATATATATATATATATATATATATATATATATATATAAGAAATACTTCAAAATATACACACCCCCATCTCCCGAATTCGGAGGTCTCAAGGTTGGCAAGTATGTGTTTAGGGTGGTAAGTGTTTAACATACACTTACAACTTAAAGTGCAACATTCAAACACTGACAGTGCACTGCTTTTTGTATGCAGCACACTTTTTGTAAATACCAAAGTGCACAAATTGACACCAATGAGCCGAGTTTTCAGATAAAACAACATACTGTACTTTTTTTTACGAGAAGTCTATCACCAAATCCAACACCTATTTATGCTTGCTGATAACAAAAACATATTTTTAATCATGATTTGAAATCTATGGAGATATTATAAAGCTTAAAGCAGATTGAAACACGGTTGCATTCTGACTAAACTTCAGCAGAGCAGTTCCTGGGTACGCCAAGTACCTGAAGGATCATTTTGGCAATTTAAGGTAATGACGCCGACCAGAAAACGCTTCTCTCCACTTTATTATCGTGGAGGATCCCTGCTCCGTGTCAAAGCTAATTTCCCGGTCACAGCTTCTAAGTAGGTCACAACAACATCAATTTCCGTCCTTAAGGCTGTCACGTTAACTTGAACTTCCTTGCGTTACTCGCAGCTCGTCACCCGCTGATGTTTTCTTGTCGCCTTTGGTTAAACCCAACGCAATCGTGATGTGGAACGCTGACTCATGTTTGTCGACGGGTCATGTTCTTGTTATTCCCAGCTGTGATCTCGCGTGATCAATGTCAAATTTGAAAACAGCAACTTTGTTGGTTCAACTGCAGTTTTTAATGGATTTGTCAGCACATTTTCAAACTGTGAAACCAATAGTAAGGATGTGAACCTTTCACATTTCAACCTACACGGCACCAATAGGTTGTATTCCGTCACCTGACTTTTGAACGGAAGTAAACAAAGTGGTGGACCACCGAACCAACACAAAGTGCAAACTATCCGAGTACGCAAGGGACCTAGATCTTACCGCTAAAAGCAGGTACGAGCAAAAAAATCAAACTAGGCAATGGAATCCATCCCTCGTTTTTGCTCGGGTAAGGTTGCCTTTCATGATTTAACTTCACGTCTACGGCCATGTTTGTTGCCTTGTTGTTGCTGCACATGCCTGCTTTTCTCCGTCTTTATCAAAATATAACTATAGATGTCAACGTTGTGTATGAGCTGAAAGCTTCATTTAGGATTGCTACTTTTGGTAAAAACCTACGGGTAACTCTTTTGGCATTATTTTATTTAAACTCGCCGAGTTGGTGGTTTACTCTCGCAAAAATAGATGAGCTAAACTACAATCTTTAGTTAGTCAATAATTCATAACAATACCGCTTTTGATGCCTTATTGTTTTTGAAACAAAAACTCACACTTTCCCTCCTGAAAAACTTCCTTCCTCTAGAAAGTGTTAGAAATAAAGTGTATATATATATATATATATATATATATATATATATATATATATATATATATATATATATATATATATATATATATATATATACACATATATATATATATATATATATATATATATATATACATATATATATATATATATATATATATATATATATATATATATATATATATATATATATATATATATATATACATACACATATATATACATACACATATATAAATACATACACATGTATATATATACATACACATATATATATATACACCTATATATACATATACACCTATATATATACATATATACACCTATATATATACATATATACACATATATATATACATATATATACACATATATATATATACATATATATACATATATATATATATATACATATATATATATATATATATATATATATATATATATATATATATATATATATATATATATATATATATATATATATATATATATATATATATACATACATATACACTATCGTTCAAAAGTTTGGGGTCACATTGAAATGTCCTTATTTTTGAAGGAAAAGCACTGTACTTTTCAATGAAGATAACTTTAAACTAGTCTTAACTTTAAAGAAATACACTCTATACATTGCTAATGTGGTAAATGACTATTCTAGCTGCAAATGTCTGGTTTTTGGTGCAATATCTACATAGGTGTATAGAGGCCCATTTCCAGCAACTATCACTCCAGTGTTCTAATGGTACAATGTGTTTGCTCATTGGCTCAGAAGGCTAATTGATGATTAGAAAACCCTTGTGCAATCATGTTCACACATCTGAAAACAGTTTAGCTCGTTACAGAAGCTACAAAACTGACCTTCTTTTGAGCAGATTGAGTTTCTGGAGCATCACATTTGTGGGGTCAATTAAACGCTCAAAATGGCCAGAAAAAGAGAACTTTCACCTGAAACTCGACAGTCTATTCTTGTTCTTAGAAATGAAGGCTATTCCACAAAATTGTTTAGGTGACCCCAAACTTTTGAACGATAGTGTATGTATGTAAGTATGTACGTACAGTCTGTGCTCCGACAAAAATATAAAATACAAATAAATACAAGATAATACTTAAATGGGAAATAATAAACGTTAAAAGTATACCGAACAAATCTTTAAGAAAGTGATGACTGCAAACTTGTGCGTTCTTCGACTCAATCTCCCCCATTGGACTGCAGTGCGTGCCACTTTCCTCGTCGTTTTTCGTAAAATATCGCACTCTTTCAACCTTCTCGATGACCTCTCAAAAGACATGTTTATCCTTTTCACGTTTTGAACGATTCCAACTGCCTAAAACAACGCAAGAATAGGTCATTTTTTTCTTCCAGAAGGCAAAACGGCCACATATTTAGGTGAATACAACCTATTCCAGGTGCCTGGGAGTCGATACAGGTATCGATTTTATGTACTTTTCTTTGTGTCCATGTGGTAACAAATGTTAATTTGTTAAATAATAAAATCTCATTTTTTAAATGAACATTTAAGACAATTATGCAGTAGCCAGAAAGTAGTCTCTTGGCAATTAAGTTGAATGTGGCAGTCTTGTCTTGCAACATGCACCTTAGTTGTCGTTTTGACCACCAATTTTGGAGGTGTTGAAATCGCCATGGAAACATTGCTAATGCTAATTAGTAGCAGGTATATGGCATCAAAATAATCCCCTCTATTCCCCCAAAGACAGATAAACTCGCTGGACTATAAAGACAATACGACATACATCCGTAAACGTGGATGCATATACAAAAGTGCAATATATTTATCTGTACAGTAAATCTATTTATATCTGCACTTTATTTTATCCTGCACTACAACGAGCTAATGCAACAGATTTTCGTTCTTATCTGTACTGTAAAGTTCAAAGTTGAATGACAATAAAAGGAAGTCTAAATCTAAGTGTATTTCCAATGTAAATTAGCATCGAGCTAACACATTTCGAAAAAAGGAGCCTTACTTTTGAGACCTCGCTATGGAAAATTGCAACATTACGATAGGCAATCTGCTACGTCAAGCACTCTGCAACAAAATCGAAAATTGGTATCGTTTAATTTACGTGATACTCGGTAGTACTGATGGAATTCGGTCCGTACCTATAAAAGTACTGAATTCGGTACCAATCCTTAGTAAACCGTCAACACAATTGGGATGTTTTCATCTGAAGAATCATGAGGGGTCGGCTTTTAGTGTGAAACTCCAAACGTCTTTGTTCAACTTTTGTTTACTTGAACTCATCAGCGCTCAGCCCTTTGAGACACTTGTGATTTAGGGCTATATAAATAAACATTGATTGATTGATTGATTGATTGATAATGCTGTCTCAGCAGTATGCTCTTTGACTCGATTAGAACATCGGTTCTAGTGCGGTTGTGTTGTGCAACTTACTTGGTAATGAATAACCACGTGGTCATGAGGTTTTTTTACATTGAATTTTGAAGGCTAAAAAAAAGCATGTTTTATATAAATGTGAGAACAATTTGATTATGATATTTGACACCCTATTAAATACCGTATTTTCCGGACCATAGGGCGCACCAGATTATAAGGCGCACTGCCAATGAGCGGGTCTATTCAGGTCTTTTTTCATACATTATAAGGCGCATTATTCATGTTATTATTTTTTTTTTTTTCTAAATGTAAAACACTTCCTTGTGGTCTACATAGCATGTGATGGTGGTTCTTTGGTCAAAATGTTGCATAGATGATGTTTTACAGATCATCTTCAAGCCGCTTTCTGACAGTTGCTTCAGGATGCGCCGTTTCGTGGGCGGTCTTATTTACGTGGCTCACCTTCGGCAGCGTCTTTTTTCCGTCATCTTTGTTGTAGCGGTGTAGCGTGCAAGGACCGGAGTGGAAGAAGTGTCAAAAGATGGAGCTAACTGTTTTAATGACATTCAGACTTTACTTCAATCAATAACGGAGCAGCATCTCCTCATCCGTGGCTCACTAGTGCAACAACAAGGCTGGAAATGTGTCCCGTGAAAAACCGTCCGACCGGAACTCTCTAATAAATAAAGTTACTCGGGTGAATAATGTAAACTCACTACACCGGTATGTTTTAGCGCTTTCGTGGCGAGTTTACTGACAGATATAAGTAAGAACTTTACACTACTTTATATTAGAAATGGCAACAGCGGAGGATGAATACATAACAAGAAGATAGAGAAAAAGAAGAAGCTTATCGACTACGGTGTCCCAAAGGACTACAAAGGCGGACGCGCGCAAATTTTCAGGACTTATGCAGATCCCCAATACAGATCAGCAGGTACCAAAAGGTAAGAAAAGTTGCTTTTGCATAATATTACGAAACAAAACGCCAGATAATATGTCTTAGCTTATACACACACCATAATAATACTACTATGTTGAAGCACAGTACAATCCATAAAGCGGTGCGGTTTCATAGCTTACCAAAGTCGTACTAAAACATTTTGATCGATTTTTGAGTGCTGTGTGTAACGTTCTATATTTTCAATGGAACATATAAAATGTTGGTGTTGTTTTCTTGAGTCATATTGCAGTCTACACGTATCTCTTATGTGTGACTGCCATCTACTAGTCACTAGGGATGATGTTTGATAAGAAATGATCGAGTTCGAGCCCATTATCGAATCCTCTTATCGAACCGATTCCTTATCGATTCTCTTATCGAATCCAGATAGGTTGTTGTATATGGAAAAAAACACAAAATTTGGTTTAACAAACGCTCACTTTTATTTTATAAGAAAAAAATAAAATAAAATAAATAAATAAATATTGACTGTTACCCCCCTAAAAAAATAAAAAAATAAAATATTGACTGTTGTTACCCAAAGTATATTAAGTGGGATTTTTCAGAAAAACAAATATATACAGTAACACAAAAACAACCTGTCTCTGTGATCACTATAGGTGAATAGCCATGCCTTGAGGCGTTTTTTCCTGGTCCATTATTTTTGCTGCTTGTGTGACATTAGACTGAGCTACGTCATTTCCTGTGATGTCCCACAGGGCATTTCTTGTGGGACGGGATTCGTTCCCAAGGATTCGAATAAAGAACCAACTCTTTTTCTTTACTGTAGTGGCCTCGATAACGGGAACCGGTTCTCAAAAAGGGATTCGAGTCCATAGAATCGGTTCTTTTCTTATCGAACGGTTCTTTTCTTATCGAACAACCGGGAGAACCGGTTTCGAACATCATCCCTACTAGTCACACTTATCATTTCACCATGTACCAAATAAAATAGCTTCGAGGTCGATAAGCACAACCAAAATGATTCCATGCATTAGGCGCACCGGGTTATAAGGCGCACCATCGAGTTTGGAGGAAATTAAAGGATTTTTAGTATGCCTTATAGTCCGGTAGGTTGAATTCCAATTTAACGTAGTAGAAAAAAAGCTTTAAAAATGTATTTGTGACTCAGTGAGTTAAAGTCAAGCACACAGGTGTGTAGGGACCATTTTAGGACATGGAACATTTTTTGGAATTAAATAAAATGATTACTGTTTAATTACAACTTTAAGTTAGAGTTGAATGGTAGTGATAGTATAAAGGCAACAGCTTTTTAAAAGGAGAGATAAGGCCATCAGTTCATTAGTGACATTGCACTGCAACATGCCTGAAAGGGTGAATGTGCGTCCATGTGTGTGTGTGTGTGTGTGTGTGTGTGTGTGTGTATGTGTGTGTCCCACCCCTTCCCAGTGTGCTACAAAGGAGGCGGTGTGTGCTGCGCTCATGCACTCCACTCAGAGCGCACGCAGCATCCTCCGGGAAACAACCATTTTAACATCTGCTCAACTTTCCCGTTCCTGGAATGTATTTGCCGAGGGGGAACCCCATGCCTTATTCTCACACCTGAGCTGGATTTTTACGCCCGATTCAGATGTGGATTCCTAAGAGGTGTAGTTTGGATGCGTGGATGTGCGGCTCTTGGACACATAGAGGACACAAACATCCAAAGAGCTGGTGGCACTGAGAGTCCACCACTGCGGAAAGAACCCCCAGCAGCCCATTATCAAAATGGTCCAGAACGTAATCTTGGTGTTCTTCCGTAGGAGACTGAGCCAGAGACCCGCGGTGGAAGAGCTGGAGAGTCGGAACATCTTAAAACGTAAGTTTTCAAGGATCCAAAGTTTGAATAAACACTAAAACTAACTCAAAAAAAGGGATTGTTTGCTTTTTAAATTGAGAAAACACAATAGTTTTGTTTTTATGGATGTCGTCATCCATCCAGGTCATCGTCTAGATCTGGAGCAGGACTAGATCTGACCAATTTAAGTCAATGAGCATGAAGCTCTTCTAAGACAAACTAAACTGTCCAGTTGGGATCGACTGAATGCTCTGAAAAATCGGGTTTCTTAGAGCTATAAAACTAAAAGTAAAGTCAAGACCAAAACCATATTGGTAATTGTTTGGTTTATTTTGGGTGTGTTTTTAAGTACATTTTTGAGTCCTTTCAACAACAGATAAATATATCCTCTTTCAATGTGTCAATTACAATGCACTGTATTGTTTAGACCAGGGGTGTCAAACTCATTTTCACACTGCAAAAAGTCAGTGTTCAAAAACAAGAAAAAATAAAATAAAATGAGGGGTATTTTATTTGAACTAAACAAAATTATCTGCCAATAGAACAAAAAAATTCGGCTTGTCAAGACTTTCCAAGTAAAATTAGTTAACCTCAATGAACCCAAAAATACCTTAAATAAGTATATTCTCACTAATAACAAGTGCACTTTTCTTGGTAGAAAAAAAAAAGAGACCTTTTTGCTCAATATGTTGAAAAATATTCTTAAATGAAGTAAATGCTAGTGCCATTATCTTGACATAATGATATGCGCTCGGCATCATGATTTTTTTTTTTCATGCTTGAAATAAGAAATGATTACTTTAAAAAAGTAGTTTTATACTTGTGAGTGTTGATGACACAGCTTTGCAACACTTGATATTCTAGTTTCAAGCATGTTTTACTCAATATAGGTCATCAAATCTCAGCAACAAGCTGTAATATCTTACTGAGATCATTTAGGACCAAAACCCTTAAAATAAGTAAAACACTCTAACATAAAATCTGCTTAGTGAAAAGAATTATCTTATCAGACAGAAAATAAGCAAATATCACCCTTATTTGAGATTTTTAATCTTACTTAGATTTCACTTTTTTCAGTGCATTGAGGGCCACATCGCAGTAATGGCTGCTTTCAGAGGGTCATTTAATTTTTTTTTTAATTTACTAGGGTAATAACCTGTGATTAATCATGATTAATCGAAATGCATATGCATTTGATTATTAGATTTTTTTTTAATGTATACCTTGCTTTAAAATCATAAATAAAAGTGACAAGCAGATATTTAACTATTTGTTTTTATCTCACAAAAATAGTTTTGCAACAGATATAATAATATAATTGGCATGTTCAGATAATATTAAAGTTGAAAATATGCATTATTTTCTGTCAAAATTTAAAGAACGAATGCATTTACCGTATTTTTCGGACTATAAGTTGCAGTTTTTTTCATAGTTTTGTAGTAAATTGTCGTGAAGTATGTTTGCTGCTAGTCCGACATAGTCGTTTATTAGATACAGCCGTGTTAGCTAGCTTGTTCAAAGAGTGATTTCAAAATAAACAACATTCTCAAGATGGTTAATGTAATTTCTGAAAGTGCATTAGCTGTTTAATCATTCACAAATTGTCGTGAAGTACGTTTGCTACTAGTGTGACATCAAAGTTTAGTAGCTACAGCTGTGTTAGCTAGCTTGTTTGATGAGTGATTTCAAAAAACTAAACATTCTCAACATGGTTCATGTAAAGCCTGAAAGTAGATTACCGCATTTTTCGGACTATAAATCGCAGTTTTTTTCATAGTTTGGCCGGGGGTGCGACTTATACTCAGGAGCGACTCATGTGTGAAATTATTAACACATTAGCGTAAAATATCAAATAATATTATTTAGCTCATTCACGTAAGAGACTAGACGTATAAGATTTCATGGGATTTAGCGATTAGGAGTAACAGATTGTTTGGTAAACGTATAGCATGTTCTATATGTTATAGTTATTTGAATGACTCTTACCATAATACAGTGGTTCTCAAACTTTTTTTGTCATCCCCCACTTTGGACAAGGGGGAGTTTTCAAGCCCCACCTCCCCCAATCGCCCCAACAGAACGCTAATGCCAAGCTTAACATTTTCAAATTTATTGAACATCAAGTAACATCAAGTTGTATACATTCAAACTCAAAAAGACAAAATAACATCAAGTTCAATAATAAATAAAATAACTGTGCAGCTGTGGTATAACTTGCATCAAGTTCAATAATAAATAAAATAACTTGCATCAAGCTCAATAATGAATAAAACAAAAGTGTTATAACTTGCATCAAGTTCAATAATAAATCAAATAAAAGTGTTATAACTTGCATCAAGTTCAATAATAAATCAAATAAAAGTGTTATAACTTGCATCAAGTTCAATAATAAATCAAATAACTTGCATCAAGTTCAATAATAAATCAAATAAAAGTGTTATAACTTGCATCAAGTTCAATAATAAATCAAATAACTTGCATCAAGTTAAAAAATAAATCAAATAAAAGTGTTATAACTTTCATCAAGTTCAATAATAAATCAAATAACTTGCATCAAGTTCAATAATAAATCAAATAAAAGTGTTATAACTTGCATCAAGTTCAATAATAAATCAAATAACTTGCATCAATTTCAATAATAAATAAAATAAAAGTATTATAACTTGCATCAAGTTCAATAATATATCAAATAACTTGCATCAATTTCAATAATAAATAAAATAAAAGTGTTATAACTTGCATCAAGTTCAATAATAAATCAAATAACTTGCATCAATTTCAATAATAAATAAAATAAAAGTGCCACTTTGCAGTCTTTGCAAAAACAAAAAAGGAGGAGCTATGCATTTGGCAAGACAGGGCAAGTGAACATGAGTTTTACAGTAATCCAGCATTAGTGGCTGCAATGAGCCTGTTTTGCACTGCACAGCTTTTCAAATCGGGGTTGCAGGCTTGACACTGCCATTCTTAGCCTGCTACCCATCCGCGCGAAAGTTTGTTCCGCTTAGCTCCGCCCCCATTAGTTACTGTTGCTATGTCTGTCAAACTTTCGCTCCTACCTAGAAATTTAAAGCCTACAGGAAAAATAAGTAATTTACATTTATTTATATAGCGGATTTCACAGACAGAATCACAAAGTGATTTACAGTGTGTATAGAAAATGAAAGCATAGTAAAAAAAAATAATCCAAGAATATAATTTTTTTTTTAAATAAAATTTAAGTGAAATTTCCTCCCGTTCCTTGCGCCCCACCTGTCATGTCTCTATTCCCCTACCAGTGGGGCGCGCCCCACACTTTGAGAAACGCTGCCATAAAATGTTACGTTAACATACCAGGCACGTTCTCAGTTGGTTATTTATGCCTCATATAACGTACACTTATTCAGCCTGTTGTTCACTATTCTTTATTTATTTTAAATTGCCTTTCAAATGTCTATTCTTGGTGTTGGGTTTTATCAAATAAATTTCCCCCAAAAATGCGACTTATACTCCAGTGCAACTTATACTCCAAAAAATACGGTACGTTATGCATGCGGGTAAAAACCTGTGATTAATCATGATTAATCGAAATGCATATGCATTTGATTATTAGATTTTTTTTTAATGTATACCTTGCTTTAAAATCATAAATAAAAGTGACAAGCAGATATATAACTATTTGTTTTTATCTCACAAAAATAGTTTTGCAACATATATAATAATATAATTGGCATGATTAAATATTAAAGTTGAAAATATGCATTTTTTTCTGTCAAAATTGAAAGAACGAATGCATTTAGTAAAAAAAAAAAAGTATTTTATGGAAACCCATTTCTTCTAGGCTTTCGCGGGCCACATAGAATGATGTGGAGGGCCAGAACTGGCCCACAGGCCTTGAGTTTGACGCCTGCGGTTTAGACTCTATAGTTTGGTCTTGTAATTTTGAAGACAAACTTAACTGCGTCCTCTGCATTGGGCATTTTTTTTGTTGCCAGAGGTACAGTACAGGCCAAAAGTTTGGACACACCTTCTCATTCAATGTATTTTCTTTATTTTCATGACTATTTACATTGTAGATTGTCACTGAAGGCATCAAAACTATGAATGAACACATGTGGAGTTATGTACTTAACAAAAAAAGGTGAAATAACTGAAAACATGTTTTATATTATATTTTCTTCAAAATAGCCACCCTTTGCTCTGATTACTTTTTCGCACACTCTTGGCATTCTCTCGATGAGATTCAAGAGGTAGTCACCTGTAATGGTTTTCACTTCACAGGTGTCATAGTTTTGATGCCTTCAGTGACAATCTACAATGTAAATAGTCATGAAAATCAAGAAAACACATTGAAATGAGAAGGTGTGTCCAAACGTTTGGCCTGTAATGTACACATTTTAGAAATAAATGCAGATGTCCACTGCACAGAATATGGCTCTCGATATCAAACTACACAGAAGCCGTTTTGAACTAAGTGCAACAAAAATGAGTTACTGATTCCAATGTTGGAGTCCTTTTGAAACCATGCAGACATCCTGACTAAGGTTGCAACTCTTATTAGTCGACTAGTCAGCGATTATTTTTTCGATTAGTCAACGAGTCAGCGATTATTATTATTTTCGATTAGTCGACTAGTCAAGCGATTATTGCTTATGATCTACTGTACACATTTGAGTCTGACGCTGAGTCTGTGACTTGATTTATTATTAGTTATACAGAAGCGGTTTCGAACTAGGTGCAACAAAAAGAGTAACTGATCCCAATGTCCTTTTGAAACCATGCAGACATCCTGACTAAGGTTGCAACTCTTATTAGTCGACTAGTCAGCGATTATTTTTTCGATTAGTCAACGAGTCAGCGATTATTATTATTTTCGATTAGTCGACTAGTCAAGCGATTATTGCTTATGATCTACTGTACACATTTGAGTCTGACGCTGAGTCTGTGACTTGATTTATTATTAGTTATACAGAAGCGGTTTCGAACTAGGTGCAACAAAAAGAGTTACTGATCCCAATGTCCTTTTGAAACCATGCAGACATCCTGACTAAGGCTGCAACTCTTATTAGTCGACTAGTCAGAAATTATTTTTTCGATTAGTCGACGAGTCATCGATTATTATTTTTTCGATTAGTCGACTAGTCAAGCGATTATTGCTTATGATCTACTGTACACATTTGAGTCTGACGCTCAGTCTGTGACTTGATTTATTATTAGTTATACAGAAGCGGTTTCGAACTAGGTGCAACAAAAAAGAGTTACTGATCCCAATGTCCTTTTGAAACCATGCAGACATCCTGACTAAGGCTGCAACTCTTATTAGTCGACTAGTCAGCAATTATTTTTTCGATTAGTCGACGAGTCATCGATTATTTTTCGATTAGTCGACTAGTCAAACGATTATTGCTTATGATCTACTGTACACATTTGAGTCTGACGCTCAGTCTGTGACTTGATTTTTTATTAGTTATACAGAAGCTGTTTCGAAGTAGGTGCAACAAAAAGAGTTACTGATCCCAATGTCCTTTTGAAACCATGCAGACATCCTGACTAAGGCTGCAACTCTTATTAGTCGACTAGTCAGCGATTATTTTTTCCATTAGTCGACGAGTCAGCGATTATTATTATTTTCGATTAGTCGACTAGTCAAGCGATTATTGCTTGTGATCTACAGTACACATTTGAGTCTGACGCTGAGTCTGTGACTTGATTTATTATTAGTTATACAGAAGCGGTTTCGAACTAGGTGCAACAAAAAGAGTTACTGATCCCAATGTCCTTTTGAAACCATGCAGACATCCTGACTAAGGCTGCAACTCTTATTAGTCGACTAGTCAGCGATTATTTTTTCCATTAGTCGACGAGTCAGCAATTTTTTGAATTTTTTTTCGATTAGTCGACTAGTCCGTGATTATTTTTTCCATTAGTCTGCGATTATTTTTTTCGATTAGTCGACAAGTCAAACGATAATTGCTTATAATCTGCTGTACACATTTGTGTCTGACGCTGTGACTTGATTTTAACTAATTTTTTAAACCTATTATAGTAAATTCAATTGTAACAAAATTACTTAGAAACAAAATGTTTTACTTTGTTACAAAAAGTATATAACCGCAGTGAAAAATAAAGTGCAAGATGTCGTGTCAACCTGACATTCAGCGCAAAAATATTTGTATCCAGTGCTGTTAGGGTTGTTTACCTAAAGGAATAGACATGTAAATACTGTATGAACATTCCTGGCAGTCTATCAGTTACAATTTTATTAACTGACTCATCGACGATAGCGAATCTTTGTCGAGGATTTTTTGGCGATTATGTCAACTAATCTTGGTGCCAAAGTCACAACAGATTGACAAGTGGTCCGTGTACCTTCCGTTCATTCTATTTCCAATTCTTGAATGCAAATCAAAAAACAAATTTTGGGCCATTTTTTCTATTTTCATTTCTGAATCAAAAGTTGGACAATTATCTCATGACACTTTTTTAAACCGACAATAGGACTCCTGCCAAACAAAGATGTTACCGTTATGCTAAAAATATGCTAAACGCAAAGGAAAAGCTCAAATACTGCTTCCGGTTCAATTTGTCATCACGCAGATAACCACTCATTTTTGCATTTTGGATGAACATATATTCGATTTTTGTGTTTATCTGGAAAAATTAAAATCCATAGTAGGAAAAGTTATTTCCGTTTCATTCTATTTCCAATTCTGAAACGCAAATCAAAAAACAAAATTAGGGCCGTTTTTTTTTAAAATTATATATGGCAGATTTTAAAACAAACAAAAAAGTGTTAATTTTCATTCAAATATTGCCATGACATTGGATTTTGTGCAGTTTTCCTTTTATGGATTTTTATTTTTCCAGATAAACACAAAAATCGAATATATGTTCATCCAAAATGCAAATATGCGTGTTTATGTGTGTGATGACAAATTGAACCGGAAGTAGTATTTTAGCTTTTCCTTCGCGTTTAGCATGTTTTTAGCATAACGGTAACATCTTTGTTCAGCAGTTGTCGTTTTTAAAAAGTGTCATTAAATAGTTGTCCAACATTTGTTTCAATAATGAAAATAGAAAAAATGGCCCACATTTATTTTTTTTAATTCGCATTAGAGAATTCGAAACAGAATGAACGGAAGGTACACGGACCGTTATGCTAAAAACTAAAGCTCAAATACTGCTTCCGGTTCAAATTGTCATCACACAGATCACGCATTTTTTCATTTTAGATGAACATAAATTTGATTTTTTGTGTTTATCTGGAAAAATAAAAATCCATAAAAAGGAAAACGTCACAAATCAAATTTTTTGGCAATATTTAATGAAAACCAACACTTTTTTGTCTTTTCAAACTGCCATATAATACAATCCAAAACGCCGTTATAATTTAGTTTTATGGAAGATATGTTGTTTTATTTTGATTTGTTTTTTTGTAAGAAATCAAATAGAATGAAGTTCATACTATTTCCAATTTTGAATGCAAATCAAAAAACAAATTTCGGGCCATTTTTTTCTTTTTCATTTCTGAAACAAAAGTTGGACAACTATTTAATGACACTTTTTTAAACCGACAATAGGACTCCTGCCGAACAAAGGTGTTACCGTTACGCTAAAAACATGCTAAACGCAAAGGAAAAGCTCAAATACTGCTTCCGGTTCAATTTGTCATCACACAGATAACCACGCATTTTTGCATTTTGGATGAACACAAATTCGATTTTTGTGTTTATCTGGAAAAATTAAAATCCATAGTAGGAAAAGGTCCGTTCTTTCCGTTTCATTCTATTTCCAATTCTGAAATGCAAATCAAAAAACAAAATTAGGGACGTTTTCTTTTTTAATTATATATGGCAGATTTTAAAACAAACAAAAAAGTGTTGATTTTCATTCAAATATTGCCATCAAATTGGATTTTGTGCTCTTTTCCTTTTATGGATTTTAATTTTTCCAGATAAACACAAAAATCGAGTATATGTTCATCCAAAATGCAAAAATGCGTGAATGAAAAATCAACCCTTTTTTGTTTGTTTTAAAATCTGCCATATACAATAAAAATAGAAAAACTGCCTTAATTTAGTTTATTGATTTGCGTTTCAGAATTGGAAATATAATGAACGGAGGACTACAAGTTTGGGTGCTTAAACCATTTTGACTATTGAGTGTCCTCACTTTTTGCAGAAGAAAAGCAGATTAGTGTAATATATGAGAATATATTTCATCAATGATTAATTTAGTTTATTTTCAGAATATGCTGCGGGTGAAACAAAAAAGCCCTGCTGTAATCAAATTGGCGTTCAAGCATTGACATCATTGCAACTTATTCAGTCTAATGTTGTTCTGCAGGAAGAAACTGGACATAGAGACTAAAGTGGCATTTCAGGAATGGAGTCCTTTTAAACATTTGTCTCAGCTCGGACTGGACACCTGTGAGCCTGCGGAGCAGCTGCTTGTGCCATCAGAATGTTGCCTGCCCCAACACTTGCACCCGAACCAAACTAAACTCCAACCGTCTCGCGTAGTATTGATTGTTAGGTCAAGTCAGCCGATTATTTCTCAGAATCATAATGAAACCAGTGAGGGGATGTACTTTAGTAACAATAGGTTGTCATGTGATTTTTGTTTTTCTTCGACAGAAAGAAATGACCAAATTGAACAGGAGGAGAGGCGGGAAATCAAACAACGGCTGAACAGAAAGGTACCCTTTTCTCCCACTTGGTCTTACCTTTAACCCTCACCCTTGAAACACACCCAATTAATCAATAAAACACATACGTCACAGAAGCTACAATATGTACAATAGTTGCGTTAGCTAGGTCGTCATTTTGAAATAAGAAAACAATATTCAAAACATGTTAACGTAAATTCTGAAAGTAGATTAGTTGTTTAATCATTCATAAATTGTAGTAAATTGTCGTGAAGTACGTTTGCTGCTTGTCTGACATTGTCGTTTATTAGATACAGCCGTGTTAGCTAGCTTTCTCAATGAGTGATTTAAAAATAAACAACATTCTCAACATGGTTAATGTAATTTCTCAAAGTAGATTAGCTGTTTAATCATTCATAAATTGTAGTAAATTGACATGAAGAATGTTTGTTGCTAGTCTGACATCAACGTTTATTAGATACAGCCGTCTTAGCTAGCTTGTTTGATTAGTGATTTCAAAATAAACAACATACTCAAGATGGTTAATGTAATTTCTAAAAGGAGATTAGCTGTTTAATCATTCATAAATTGTAGTAATTTGTTGTGAAGAATGTTTGTTGCTAGTCTGACATCAACGTTTAGTAGTTACAGCTGTGTTAGCTAGCTTGTTCGATGAGTGATTTAAAAATAAACAACATTCTCAAAATGGTTAATGCAATTTCTGAAAGTAGATTAGCTGTTTAATCATTCATAAATTGTAGTAAATTGTCGTGAAGTATGTTTGCTGCTAGTCTGACATAGTCATTTATTAGATACAACCGTGTTAGCTAGCTTGTTCAAAGAGTGATTTCAAAATAAACAACATTCTCAAGATGGTTAATGTAATTTCGGAAAGTAGATTAGCTGTTTAATCATTCATAAATTGTAGTGAAGTACGTTTGCTACAAATGTGACATCAAAGTTTAGTAGCTACAGCCGTGTTAGCTAGCTTGTTCGATGAGTGATTTAAAAAAACTAAACATTCTCAACAAGGTAATGTAAAATCTGAAAGTAGATTACCGTATTTTTCAGACTATAAATCTCAGGTTTTTTTTCATAGTTTGGCCGGGGGTGTGACTTATACTCGAGCGACTTATGTGTGAAATTATTAACACATTACCGTAAAATATCAAATAATATTATTTAGCTCATTCACGTAAGAGACTAGACGTATAAGATTTCATGGGATTTAGCGATTAGGAGTAACAGATTGTTTGGTAAACGTATAGCATGTTCTATATTTTATAGTTATTTGAATTACTCTTACCATAATATGTTACGTTAACATACCAGGCACGTTCTCAGTTGGTTATTCATGCCTCATATAACGTACACTTATTCAGCCTGTTGTTCGCTATTCTTTATGTATTTTAAATTGCCTTTCAAATGTCTATTCTTGGTGTTGGGTTTTATCAAATACATTTCCCCAAAAAATGCGACTTATACTCTAGTGCGACTTATATATGTTTTTTTCCTTCTTTATTATGCATTTTCGGCCGGTGCGACTTATACTCCGGAGCAATTTATACTCCGAAAAATACGGTAGCTGTTTAATTATTCATAAATTGTAGAGACGTTTCTTTGCTGCTAGTCTGACATTGTCGTTTATTAGATACAGCCGTGTTAGCTAGCTTGTTCAATGAGTGATTTCAAAATAAACAACATTCTCAAGATGGTTAATGTAATTTCTGAAAGTAGATTAGCTGTTTTTAATAATTCATAAATTGTAGTAAATTGTCGTGAAGTATGTTTGCTGCTAGTCTGACAACAATGTTTAGTAGCTACAGCCGTGTTAGCTAGCTTGTTCGATGAGTAATTTAAAAAAACTAAACATTCTCAACATGGTTAATGTAAAATCTTAAAGGAAATTAGCTGTTTAATCATTCATAAATTGTAGTAAATTGTCGTGAAGTACATTAGCTGCAAGTCTGACATCGTAGTCTAGTAGCTACACAGTTAGCTAGCTTGTTTGATGAGTGGTTTTAAAATCAAAATAATATTCAGAAACATGGCAATATTTATGCCAGGTAGCTCAGCATTGAATACCTGATAAAATGTGAGTGTCATTACTATGACAATTAATAATGCAAATACTTACATTCATGTGCTTTCTTGTCATAACACTTGGTTGCAAGTGCGGTCCTCACTTGAAGTGGACTCTGTCGAGGGTCGTGCACCATTTGGCACTTAGCCCTCAGGAGAATTGGGACACCACTTGTTTGACGTGAACATGCAAAAACAGAGGGCACGTTTGTAAGACAACTGGTAAGAGGGAGAATCGGGATTACTTATATGTACTCTATGTTTATGTCATACTGTACTGTGTAAACCTGAGGAACAGTCCGGTACAAGAACTGTACTAGATTTACACCAGATCCATTAGAATTTTACGCATTACAACTTTAGGAATCCATGTTCACAACTGATTCTAGTAAAACAGTTATTGTACCGGACTTTTCCTCAGGTTCACACAGTACAGTATGACATAAACATAAAGTACATATAAGCAATCCCGATTCTCCCCCTTGGCAGCCAGAAAGTGTTTTTACGGATGTAAGAATTGCGTATCAATATCAATATCACAGGCAGAAATGGGAATTTTTGTTTTGTTTTTGGGGGAGCCAGAGACCAGAAGCAGAAAGAAACCCCTTCTAGCATGTTTTAGCAGAAGCCCACTGACTTGCATTATGTTGGCGCAGCTCAACCAGCGGCCGACGGTGGGCGAGCTGAGGGACAGAAAGATCCTCATTCGCTTCAGTGACTATGTGGAAGTGGCCAAAGCTCAGGACTACGACAGGCGAGCAGACAAGCCCTGGACCAGACTGTCTGCTGCTGATAAAGTGAGTACGAAACCATGTGGTTTCTACCTGAAAATGATTGTGACTGTATACTGAAGTACTTAAATCTAACTAAATCTAAATCTACTAGCACTCCAGGGGGGACTTGAGATTTACAGAGTTTACTGGGCTAGTCCCTCACGATGAATTATCCTCGCCCCCATGAAGTGAAATTTTCCATGGAGTTCCAGACCGAGGGCGATTTGCCGTAGTCTTGTTTATCCTCCATTTTCAAATGAATGTGCCAAAAGTGTCTCATCTTGTTGATGGTTTTGTAGCAGATTCCAGTCTTGTGCGGGTCCTTTTGACAGGTCTCTGGTATTGCCCATGGGGGTTAAGAGCTTTGAATCCACATAATGAGCTGAGCTTCGGAGTACTTTTCTAAAAAGGAACAAGCCGATTTGTGGGGGTCAGAGTATGTAGGGGATCAAATACTTATTTCCCATTAAATACACATTAATTTATAAACTTTATTTAATAACTTTAGAACCCTACCATAAAAATTTTCAGGGCGCAAACTTACAAAATCAGCAGGCGATCAAATTCTTATTTTCCCACTCTATACAGTATACTGTATATTCATCATCGGTGATCACTCGAAGAGAGTATGACGGTCCTCCTGGTAGGGGGGTATCCCTTTATGGAGGATGCCTGTGCGTGACTTCGTTTAACGTGGAGAGACTGGTGCACAGACAGTCACCACACGATCCTTGACAGATCCGGGTCAGGGTCCAGTGGCATGGAGTCCAAGACGACTGGGGACCCTTTTCTGCTGCAGCCTTCATCCGCCATCCCAGCCGTTGTGACGCTCCGTAGGGTTAGCAATCATCCTCCGCTTGTTCCACCGTTGAGGTCTTGGGTTGTTATTTCCCTATAACTGGGCCCACATGGATGTGGGGGTGCCTTCTTCCGCCATCGCAGCCGTTGTGGTGGTTCATACATCTACCGTCTTCCGCCGTTGAGGTCTTCACCGTATCCCTGGCTAGGGGGCAGTCAGATACTAGGCCTTTGCCAAGGGCCACCTGGGGTAACAGTAGTAAAGAGGTTAACCTCCTGGTGCCCCAAGACCCCATAGAGGAGCCTCCACTGCCGGATGCACTTTAACGTCATGCCCAGGACATACTGTATATTAGGACTATTCAACTTGCGACCAGTGACCAACGCCACCATACCAGCCCCCGAGTTCAGTTCTAGAGTGCCCCTTTTGTATAGAGGAACTTGGACCACAGTTAACAAATTGGCAGATCCTTCCATTGGCTTTTTAACCTTCTAACAAACATAGAACACGGGGGTCCAAATATGCGATTTACATAACTGAGGCGTTCCTCAAGTCACCTATTTAGATCCTCTCCTTTTTGGCAGTTAGAAATGTCTATGTAATGCATTTGTAGGGTGATAAGGTGAAGCTTGTTTACTTCAGATCAGAGGTGGGTAGAGTAGCCAGAAATTGTACTCAAGTAAGACAACTGTTACTTTAGAGATTTATTACTCAATTAAAAGTAAGGAGTAGTCACCCAAATATTTACTTAAGTAAAAGTAAAAAGTGTGTTGTGAAAATGTACTCAAGTACTGAGTAACTGATGAGTAACCTGTTCGTTTAATGATGAGGGCAACAAATAATGCACAAAAACATAAAAATAGGAATGAGCAAATTCAGAGCCAGGAATATCTCTTAAGCAACTAAAACAATAATACATTAAATAATAATACATTAAGATAAAAAAAATTAAGGCAAATTGAGCCACAATAACTTAACAGCACCATAGGCTCAGTAGGCAGAGATTACAAAGGAAAATAACAAGTTAGCCTTTACGCAAACCATAAACTGATAGGTGTGGGCTGCACCTGGGAACACACTGTGCACTTCTGTTTGGTGTTTGTATGCATGTGTGAGTGTGTGTGCGACTGTGCGTGTGAGTGTGTGTCTCTGTCTGTCTATGAGGCTGCAGTGCGTTAATAAATGTCCCCACACGATGTACATTTGACGGTGATTCATAGCAGGGAAGCTAACATCAGCCTACGGTGACAGCCAAAATATCTACTAACATTACTTACCGAGATGTGCTTCCTCAAATTTGATGTTGAGTTCATGTAAGCTTAAGCTTGTTGTTGTTTGCCGCTGAAACTTTATGTGCAGTTAATCATGTGACCGCCTGGCTCTGTTTGATTGGTGAAATGGAGTCAAACGTCACCAGTGAAGTGAAGTGAAGTGAATTACATTTATATAGCGCTTTTTCTCAAGTGACTCAAAGCGCTTTACACTGTGAAACCCAATATCTAAGTTACATTTAAACCAGTGTGGGTGGCACTGGGAGCAGGTGGGTAAAGTGTCTTGCCCAAGGACACAACGGCAGTGACTAGGATGGCGGAAGCGGGGATCGAACCTGCAACCCTCAAGTTGCTGGCACGGCCGCTCTACCAACCGAGCTATACCGTGACTGCATATGATTGGTGAAACGGAGTCAAACGTCACTAGTGACTGTATTTGATTGGTGAAACGCAGGCATGCGATAGATCATACTTTGAAGGTCTGTCTGACAAACCAAAACAAACAAAGCGTGCATTAACAGATCGATAAAAATCAGTAGCGAGTAGCGAGCTGAATGTAGATAAATGGAGCGGAGTAAAAGTAGCGTTTCTTCTCTATAAATATACTCAAGTAAAAGTATGTTGCATTAAAACTACTCTTAGAAGAACAATTTATCCCAAAAGTTACTCAGGTTGATGTAACCTCTGCTTCAGATGCAGTCAGTAGTCCTTTGTTCAACTTATTGAGTCATACTTGTGGTGTTCCTCAAGGTTCCATTTTAGGTCCTCTCTTTTTCACCATTTGGACTATTCAACTGGTGGCCTCAGTTCATAAACTTGCGAGAGACTCACATTTTTGCAGCAGATTCAAAAAAACACTAGAGTGCTGTCACTGAGATGATCTTTGACTAGCTGTGTTTGTAGAAGGTCCTTAAAAACAGCTAAATAAATAGACCAGAATCAAATGTCTGCTGTAGAGGACGCTGGTTCTCCAGTATGTTCAAAATAAGACTAATGGTGAAGGTACAAGTCTGGCACCCCCGGTCCTTAGAAATAATGGTCGGGTTTAGGTACTAACAATTGCTTATAATTAATTGTTAAGGCTTTACAAACCGCTAGACGTCACAGGAAAAAAAACAACTAGAGTGACCTGCTTGCCAAACAGCAAGTCCTCTTGCAGTTTCTTTAGTCATAAATGTGGTTGCTCATTCATTTTTCTGTGTTGAACTTTACATTAACTGCTTTTGCGAGTGATTTACAACAGAGTTTTTCAACCTTTTCTGAGGCAAGGCACATTTTTTACATTGAAAAAATCTCGAGGCACAACACCAGCAGAAAACATTAAAAAATATAAACTCAGCAGCCGATATTGACAATAAAAAAGTCGTTATCGCAATTGTTGGATATGAATTCAAACCATAACCAAGCATGCATCACTATAGCTCTTGTCTCAAAGTAGGTGTACTGTCATGAGCTGTCACATCACGCCGTGACTTATTTTGAGGTTTTTGGTGTTTTCCTGTGCGTAGTGTTTTAGTTCTTGTTTTGTGCTCCTATTTTGTTGTTGATTGTCATGTCATGTACGGATGTACTTTGTGGACGCCGTCTGCTGCTCCACAGTGCTACAGTGTATTAAAAAAAATAAAAAGATAATAAAATAAATAAAAATAAAACTAGAACAGCCTAATAGCCAGAACTAGCATGCATAAATCTAATATCACGTATCTTCTTCTACTCACCCTACTGTTGTTTCATTGTCACAAAATGCTTTGCTACTGCCCCCTGCGGGGGGGCGGGAGTACTGCATACATGCACAACCCTAGTTTAAATGGTTTCATCAAGCCTGTTCGGGTGATGTTCGGGAGGCCAAATTAAAAAGCTTTTGCGGGCCGGCGGTTGCATAAACCTGCCGTATTCTAAGGACTGAGAGGAACGACGGCGCTAACGCCGGATGCCGCTTTTGTTTTGCAGGCCGCCATACGGAAGGAACTGAATGAGTTCAAAAGCACGGAGATGGAGGTTCATTCTTCGAGCAAACATCTGACAAGGTTTGCACGTCAACGATCCTGATCTTTGCCTTTGTGACATGTAACCCTTAACCCTGTAACACCCCTTGTTGTAAAATGACAACGTTACCTTTAACCATCCTAAAAAACAATCTGTTATATGTATTTTTTTACCACATTTACATAGTTATTGGGTCCTATTGTTCAGTCTCACAAGGCTATTGGATCGTACATTTGTTTCTTCTGGCCATGAACTCACACAACCTCTCAAGGTTTCCTTCAAACAAAATCTATTTGTTTCATTGGACAGGATTCATCAGATTCAAGTAATTAAAATGTCTTTTATATTTTTTGGGGGTGTTATTACAAAGTCTAGAGCATGTACATATGTAGTTATTGTGGAACAGATGTATCACATTTCATTTAGAGCTTGTTATATAATTGTTGCAATTATACAACACTGGGTGAATGTGGTGGTCAAATAGCTGGCTTGTTGCAGTGGGCTCAAACAGGTTGTATTCCCTCCACTACATCACTGGCTGAAGTATTTTCTCTATACATGGATAGTATACATTCTACAGACGTTAGGGACTGTTTTTAGGACTTTCACCACCAATGAAAGTCTTTATGACCGATGTCATGAAAAGAAAGAAAGAGGGGGAAAAAGCGTTTTTAAAGAGTTTTATCTTGTTTCATATTTTTTATATTTGTAATAAATGACTTCATAAAAATATAACTAATGTGTGATTATTATTAATGGGGCTAAGTAAGCAATCAACCCTGCAAATGAACCCTTAGTTGTTCAGACAACGTGAGTACAAATACAGAAATATTGCTCCCATCAAAGCCCAATGTTGCAATATTACAAAATTTCTTTAAAAACATACATAAACATTTTTTTTTTTTAACCGAAAGGTCAATTTTTTTTTTTTTAGATTTTTCTATATTTGGGTCTGACAGGGTTAAAGAATCTAACCCTAATCTTGGGCCTAAATGATGTAGGCAATATCCCATTCTGGCTGCTTTATAAGTCCTCTGAGCTAAAAATAGACCTCCTGATTGATGAAGCCACAGTAGGAGCATAATTAGCTCCATTTTTTTGTCCCCTCTGCAGGTTCCATCGGCCTTAGCAAGATTTCTTCTGTGAAGAGCTGCTGATATTTGGTTCAGTGTGTGAAGCCCTTGCACAGAGTCTTCCATGTGTACTGTCCCACAGTCAGTGGGTGTCCTGATATTCTGATATATCCAGCAAACCTTGGAGGCTATGTCTCTCGAAAAGAGCCAGCGAGTGGACAGAAAGACCAAGCGAAACCTACTCAGAGGAGCACTGACCTTCATTTTTTCTAATCAGACTCTTTTGAAAGACTTTCTTTACAACGCCACAGGGGGCAAAGGTGCAAGCGGCCCGTTGGCCCAGTTCTTGTTGGAGAAGTCGTCACCCACCCCCCACCGTCCTGTCCCCCGACTCACACCTGGTTCAGTTGACGAGTTTCATATCGACAGCATTAATGTTCTTAAAAAGGAACCTTTGTTTGTGTACAAGACAACAACCCTTTGTAAGCACTATTTATTGTCTGCACAATACAGGTTTTCTATTTGTAAGACTCATGAGTTTGTCTTGTGTTTGAAAATCTGGCTCACCCAACATTTCTGGGTTATTAGCTGTTGCTAGAGACAAGATTTGCAAAATTAGCATGAATCTTAAATCACTTGCATCCATCAATCCATCCATTATCTATACCGCCCCTCCTGATACACCCTGGACTGATGGCCAGCCAATCAAATGTAGGCCACACATAAACAAACAAGCATTCAACAAATCAAAAGGATGCAGGGGTCCTTTTGGTAGTTTTCACCTTCAAAACCGGTGCAAAATATAAGATATTTCTTCAAAGAACTACAAAATGCAATTTCAGTAGACATTTCATGTGAATGCTGATGAGCCGAAGCCCAACTGAAATGCTTACAGTTAGCACGCTGGCTAGATAGCGTCAAGTAACAAAAAATATGACTCGGTGTATACCAGCAAAAGGAGCTAAACAAGTTAGCATGATATCAATCAATCAATCAATCAATCAATGTTTATTTATATAGCCCTAAATCACAAGTGTCTCAAAGGGCTGTACAAGCCACAACGACATCCTCGGTACAGAGCCCACATACGGGCAAGGAAAAACTCACCCCAGTGGGACGTCGGTGAATGACTATGAGAAACCTTGGAGAGGACCGCATATGTGGGTAACCCCCCCCCTCTAGGGGAGACCGAAAGCAACGGATGTCGAGTGGGTCTGACATAACATTGTGAAAGTCCAGTCCACAGTGGATCCAACACATCAGCGGGAGTCCAGTCCACAGCGGGGCCAACAGGAACCATCCCGAGCGGAGACGGGTCAGCAGCGCAGAGATGTCCCCAACCGATGCACAGGCTAGTGGTCCACCCGGGGTCCCGGCTCTGGACAGCCAGCACTTCATCCATGGCCACCGGACCTATGCAACTCCCCCTCGCAAGGGACAGGGGAGAAGAGGAGAGAAGAAAAGAAACGGCAGATCAACTGGTCTAAAAAAGGGGGGGTCTATTTAAAGGCTAGATTATACAAATGAGTTTTAAGATGGGACTTAAATGCTTCTACTGAGGTAGCATCTCTAACTGTTACCGGGAGGGCATTCCAGAGTACTGGAGCCCGAATAGAAAACGCTCTATAGCCCGCAGACTTTTTTTGGGCTCTGGGAATCACTAATAAGCCGGAGTTCTTTGAACGCAGATTTCTTGTCGGGACATATGGTACAATACAATCGGCGAGATAGGCTGGAGCTAAACCGTGTAATATTTTATACGTAAGTAGTAAAACCTTAAAGTCGCATCTTAAGTGCACAGGAAGCCAGTGCAAGTGAGCCAGTATAGGCGTAATATGATCAAACTTTCTTGTTTTTGTCAAAAGCCTTGCAGCCGCATTTTGTACCATCTGTAATCTTTTAATGCTAGACATAGGGAGGCCCGAAAATAATACGTTACAGTAATCGAGACGAGACGTAACGAACGCATGAATAATGATCTCAGCGTCGCTAGTGGACAAGATGGAACGAATTTTAGCGATATTACGGAGATGAAAGAAGGCCGTTTTAGTAACACTCTTAATGTGTGACTCAAACGAGAGAGTTGGGTCGAAGATAATACCCAGATTCTTTACCGAGTCTCCTTGTTTAATTGTTTGGTTGTCAAATGTTAAGGTGGTATTATTAAATAGATGTTGGTGTCTAGCAGGACCGATAATCAGCATTTCCGTTTTCTTAGCGTTGAGTTGCAAAAAGTTAGCGGACATCCATTGTTTAATTTCATTAAGACACGCCTCCAGCTGACTACAGTCCGGCGTGTTGGTCAGCTTTAGGGGCATGTAGAGTTGAGTGTCATCAGCATAACAGTGAAAGCTAACACCGTACTTGCGTATGATGTCACCCAGCGGCAGCATGTAAATACTAAAGAGTGCAGGGCCAAGAACCGAACCCTGGGGAACTCCGCACGTTACCTTGACATAGTCCGAGGTCACATTGTTATGGGAGACGCACTGCATCCTGTCAGTAAGATAAGAGTTAAACCAAGACAAGGCTAAGTCTGACATACCAATACGTGTTTTGATACGCTCTAATAAAATATTATGATCGACGGTATCGAAAGCGGCGCTAAGATCAAGAAGCAGCAACATAGATGACGCATCAGAATCCATCGTTAGCAATAGATCATTAGTCATTTTTGCGAGGGCTGTCTCCGTAGAGTGATTTGCCCTGAAACCGGATTGAAAAGGTTCACAGAGATTGTTAGTCACTAAGTGTTCATTTAGCTGCTGTGCAACAGTTTTTTCGAGAATTTTGGAAATAAACGGAAGGTGGGAGACCGGTCGGTAGTTTACCATGAGGTCAGGATCGAGGTTAGGTCTTTTGAGCAGAGGATGAATAACCGCTTTTTTGAATGCTAGGGGAACAGTGCCGGAGGAAAGTGATAAGTTTATAATATTTAACACTGATGGACCTAATAATACAAACAGTTCCTTGATAAGTTTCCCAGGAAGTGGGTCAAGTAAACATGTTGTTTGTTTTATCCCACTTACACGCTGTAATAATTCCTCTAATGTTATTTCATCAAAAATAGAGAGACTATTTTGGAGGGCAATGTCCGTCGTATATACAGTCGTATTTGTGTTAATAGAGCCCAGTTGTAGCTGGGATGCGTTGTCTTTAATCTCCTTTCTAATGAGTTCAATTTTCTTATTAAAGAAATTCATAAAATCATCTGCCGAGTGGGTGGAGCTACTGGGAGGAGTCCCTTGTTGGGTTAGCGATGCTACTGTACTAAACAGAAATTTAGGATCGTTTTTGTTGAGGCGGATGAGATTTGAGTAGTATTTAGCTTTAGCTAAGGTAAGCATGCGTTTATAAGTTATTAAACTATCACTCCATGCTTGATGGAAAACCTCAAGTTTAGTCGCGCGCCATTTGCGTTCCAGTTTTCTACATGATAATTTATGAGCTCTAATTTCTTCTGTAAACCATGGGGTGCGCCTTTTAGGGGCCCTTTTTTGCTTTAGCGGTGCTATACTATCAATAATTTCGCGCAAGGCATCGTCAAAGTTGTTAGTGAGTTTATCAATAGAGCCGACATAATTTGGGAATGGTGCTATTACCGAAGGCAGTAGGTCAGCAAGAGTCATCGTTGTGGCAGCATTAATGTTGCGGCCGCTATAGCAGTTATTATTATTATTAGCTTGTTGACAAAGAGTCAAAACTTCAAATTTTATAAGGTAATGATCGGACATTACTTTAGTATATGGAAGTATCATAACTTTGGAGGTGGTGACACCCCTGACAAGCACTAGATCTATTGTATTACCGTTGCGATGCGTGGGTTCATGTATTATTTGTGTAAGACCACAGCTATCAATTATGGTTTGGAGCGCCACGCACTGAGGGTCCGATGGGGTATTCATATGGATATTAAAGTCCCCCATTATGATTATATTGTCGGCGTGCGTCACTAGATCAGCAACGAACTCTGAGAATTCACTGATAAAGTCCGAATAGGGCCCAGGGGGGCGGTAGATAACAGCCAGGTCGAGAGGTAGCGGTGTGACAGACCTCATAGTAAGCACCTCAAACGATTTATATTTATTATTTAGGTTAGGGGTAAGGTTGAAATTTTCATTGTATATTAGTGCGACACCCCCTCCCCTTTTAAGAGGGCGGGCAACATGCGCATTCGTATAGTTAGGAGGAGATGCCTCATTGAGCGCAAAAAATTCGTCCGGTTTGAGCCAGGTTTCGCTAAGACCAATGACGTTAAGATTGTTGTCTCTAATGACCTCATTAACCAATAACGCCTTGGGAGACAATGATCTTATGTTTAAAAAGCCCATATTATAGGTATTGGGCTGTTTTGACGAGTTTTTGTTAAGATTATCCGTAGTGGCAATATTAACAATGTTGCGTTTATTATGCGTAGTGCACTTTAAATAGTTTCGACCATATCTAGGAATTGATATGACGGGAATTTTCCGATTGTTTGCTTGGTGCTGCAATAGACTGGACATATCATAATTTGCCACCTCAGTAGAATGCATGTCCACCCCTGACACAGACACAACAGAAAAAACATTATGTGAATTGTGTATTATTCTAAGAGAATTACTATGCGTACATGGATTATCCAGCCTGGCGCTGGCTAGTTCTAGCTTAACTGACTCCTCACCCGGACTAACAGACATTGTAATTGCCTGTGACCGGGCTTGCTCTAGTGTAGTCAGTCAAGTGAGACTTAAATAGTAGTCTATGTTTCTAGACAGGATGATGGCGCCTTCCTGGTTAGGGTGAAGGCCGTCTCTCATCAGCAAGCCTGGTTTGCCCCAGAAAGAGGGCCAGTTATCAATAAACGTTAGTCCCTGCTGCCTACAGTAGCTAGACAACCACTTGTTAAGCGAGACTAATCTGCTATATCTCTCATCATTGCCTCTCGCAGGCAGGGGGCCAGAGACAATTACTCGATGCCTGGACATCTTTCTGGCGAGATCACAAGTCCTGGCTATGTTTCTCTTTGTAATCTCTGACTGTCTCATTCTAGTGTCATTGGAGCCAACGTGTACAACTATATTCGCATAATTAGTGGTGCGATTAGCCTGTCGTACGTGTTTACTAGGCCTGTTGCGAGTTAGCTCCCTAAGATTAGCTTCAATGTCAGGTGCTCTGGCCCCGGGGATACACTTTATTGTGGCTGGTTTGCTAAGCTTTATGTTTCGGGTGATGGAGTCCCCTATAACTAAGGTGTGGTGCCCGGTAGACTGGGGTGTAGGACTAGCTAAAGAGCTAAATCTATTATGCGTCTCAACCGGTACACCGTAGCTTGTAGGCCGCTTAGGACTGCTACAAGCTGGGCTAGTTAGCTCGCTACAGCTAACGCTAGCAGATGTGTCCGCAACATCTAAAGTTACGACATTACTCTGCTCTAACTGGCGGACACGGCCCTCTAGCAGAGCCAACCTCTCCGTGAGTATGGTGCAAGACGCGCAGGAAGCCATTACTCACAGTGTTTTCTGTCACCAAGTGAAGTTCCTGCTGTCCTCAGGGAAGTGGTCGCGGTCTGTAGGAGTAGCTTCTTACTGACCGGCGCTGCCTTTCTCCGCGCTAGCTTAGCAGCTAGCTAGCTGAGGAA